>NC_042979.1:747206-1033713 GCF_901001165.1 Salmo trutta | reverse complement strand
AGATGAAGCACAGACCGACTGACAACAGAGGAGACAAGGAAAGCACAGACAGACAGTGACAACAGAGGACAAGATGAAGCACAGACATGACAGTGACAACAGAGGACAAGATGAAGCACAGAGAGACAGTGACAATAGAGGACAAGATGAAGCACCGACAGACAGTAACAACAAAGGACAAGATGAAGCACAGACAGACAGTGACAACAGAGGAGAACAAGATGAAGCACAGACAGACAGTGACAACAGAGGAGAACAAGGAGAAGCACAGACAGACAGTGACAACAGAGGAGAACAAGGAGAAGCACAGACAGACAGTGACAACAGAAGACAAGATGAAGCACAGACAGACAGTGACAACAGAGGACAAGATGAAGCACAGACAGACAGTGACAACAGAGGAGAACAAGATGAAGCACAGACAGACAGTGACAACAGAGGACAAGATGAAGCACAGACAGACAGTGACAACAGAGGACAAGGAGAAGCACAGACAGACAGTGACAACAGAGGAGAACAAGATGAAGCACAGACAGACAGTGACAACAGAGGAGAAAAAGATGAAGCACAGACAGACAGTGACAACAGAGGACGAGATGAAGCACAGACAGACAGTGACAACAGAGGAGAAAAAGATGAAGCACAGACAGACAGTGACAACAGAGGAGAACAAGATGAAGCACAGACAGACAGTGACAACAGAGGACAAGATGAAGCACAGACAGACAGTGACAACAGAGGATTAGATGAAGCACAGACAGACTGTGACAACAGAGGAGGACAAGGAGAAGCACAGACAGACAGTGACAACAGAGGACAAGATGAAGCACAGACAGACAGTGACAACAGAGGAGAACAAGATGAAGCACAGACATACAGTGACAACAGAGGATTAGATGAAGCACAGACAGACTGTTACAACAGAGGAGGACAAGATGAAGCACAGACAGAAAGTGACAACAGAGGACAAGATGAAGCACAGACAGACAGTGACAACAGAGGACAAGATGAAGCACAGAGAGACAGTGACAACAGAGGACAAGATGAAGCACCGACAGACAGTAACAACAAAGGACAAGATGAAGCACAGACAGACAGTGACAACAGAGGAGAACAAGATGAAGCACAGACAGACAGTGACAACAGAGGAGAACAAGATGAAGCACAGACAGACAGTGACAACAGAGGAGAACAAGATGAAGCACAGACAGACAGTGACAACAGAGGACGAGATGAAGCACAGACAACAGTGACAACAGAGGAGAAAAAGATGAAACACAGACATACAGTGACAACAGAGGAGAACAAGATGAAGCACAGACAGACAGTGACAACAGAGGAGGACAAGGAGAAGCCCAGACAGCCAGTGTCAACAGAGGACAAGGAGAAGCACAGACAGACAGTGACAACAGAGGAGAACAAGATGAAGCACAGACAGACAGTGACAACAGAAGACAAGATGAAGCACAGACAGACAGTGACAACAGAGGACAAGGAGAAGCACAGACAGACAGTGACAACAGAGGAGAACAAGATGAAGCACAGACAGACAGTGACAACAGAGGAGAACAAGATGAAGCACAGACAGACAGTGACAACAGATGAGGACAAGGAGAATCCCAGACAGACAGTGACAACAGAAGAGAACAAGATGAAGCACAGACAGACAGTGACAACAGATCAGGACAAGGAGAATCCCAGACAGACAGTGACAACAGAGGAGAACAAGATGAAGCACAGACAGACATGTGACAACAGAGGACAAGATGAAGCACAGACAGTGACAACAGAGGACAAGTTGAAGCACAGACAGACAGTGACAACAGAGGACAAGATGAAGCACAGACAAACAGTGACAACAGAGGAGAACAAGATGAAGCACAGACATACAGTGACAACAGAGGATTAGATGAAGCACAGACAGACAGTGACAACAGAGGACAAGGAGAAGCACAGACAGACAGTGACAACAGAAGAGAACAAGATGAAGCACAGACAGACAGTGACAACAGAGGAGAACAAGATGAAACACAGACAGACAGTGACAACAGAGGACAAGATGAAGCACAGACAGACAGTGACAACAGAGGAGGACAAGATGAAGCACAGACAGACAGTGACAACAGAGGACAAGATGAAGCAAAGACAGACAGTGACAACAAAGGACAAGATGAAGCACAGACAGACAGTGACAACAGAGGAGAACAAGATGAAGCACAGACATACAGTGACAACAGAGGATTAGATGAAGCACAGACAGACAGTGACAACAGAGGACAAGGAGAAGCACAGACAGACAGTGACAACAGAAGAGAACAAGATGAAGCACAGACAGACAGTGACAACAGAGAACAAGATGAAGCACAGACAGACAGTGACAACAGAGGACAAGGAGAAGCACAGACAGAGAGTGACAACAGAGGAGAACAAGATGAAGCACAGACAGACAGTGACAACAGAGGACAAGATGAAGGACATACAGCCATTGACAACAGAGGAGGACAAGGAGAAGCCCAGACAGCCAGTGTCAACAGAGGACAAGGAGAAGCACAGACAGACAGTGACAACAGAGGAGAACAAGATGAAGCACAGACAGACAGTGACAACAGAGGACAAAGAGAAGCACAGACAGACAGTGACAACAGAGGAGAACAAGATGAAGCACAGACAGACAGTGACAACAGAGGAGAACAAGATGAAGCACAGACAGACAGTGACAACAGAGGAGAACAAGATGAAGCACAGACAGACAGTGACAACAGAGGACAAGATGAAGCACAGACAGACAGTGACAACAGAGGAGAAAAAGATGAAGCACAGACAGACAGTGACAACAGAACACGAGATGAAGCACAGACAGACAGTGACAACAGAGGAGAAAAAGATGAAGCACAGACATACAGTGACAACAGAGGACGAGATGAAGCACAGACAGACAGTGACAACAGAGGACAACAAGATGAAGCACAGACAGACAGGGACAACAAAGGTCAAGATGAAGCACAGACAGACAGTGACAACAGAGGACAAGGAGAAGCACAGACAGACAGTGACAACAGAGGAGAACAAGATGAAGCACAGACAGACAGTGACAACAGAGGAGAACAAGGAGAAGCACAGACAGACAGTGACAACAGAGGAGAACAAGGAGAAGCACAGACAGACAGTGACAACAGAAGACAAGATGAAGCACAGACAGACAGTGACAACAGAGGACAAGATGAAGCACAGACAGACAGTGACAACAGAGGAGAACAAGATGAAGCACAGACAGACAGTGACAACAGAGGACAAGATGAAGCACAGACAGACTGTGACAACAGAGGACAAGGAGAAGCACAGACAGACAGTGACAACAGAGGAGAACAAGATGAAGCACAGACAGACAGTGACAACAGAGGAGAAAAAGATGAAGCACAGACAGACAGTGACAACAGAGGACGAGATGAAGCACAGACAGACAGTGACAACAGAGGAGAAAAAGATGAAGCACAGACAGACAGTGACAACAGAGGAGAACAAGATGAAGCACAGACAGACAGTGACAACAGAGGACAAGATGAAGAACAGACAGACAGTGACAACAGAGGATTAGATGAAGCACAGACAGACTGTGACAACAGAGGAGGACAAGGAGAAGCACAGACAGACAGTGACAACAGAGGACAAGATGAAGCACAGACAGACAGTGACAACAGAGGAGAACAAGATGAAGCACAGACATACAGTGACAACAGAGGATTAGATGAAGCACAGACAGACTGTGACAACAGAGGAGGACAAGGAAAAGCACAGACAGACAGTGACAACAGAGGACAAGATGAAGCACAGACAGACAGTGACAACAGAGGACAAGATGAAGCACAGAGAGACAGTGACAACAGAGGACAAGATGAAGCACCGACAGACAGTAACAACAAAGGACAAGATGAAGCACAGACAGACAGTGACAACAGAGGAGAACAAGATGAAGCACAGACAGACAGTGACAACAGAGGAGAACAAGGAGAAGCACAGACAGACAGTGACAACAGAGGAGAACAAGGAGAAGCACAGACAGACAGTGACAACAGAAGACAAGATGAAGCACAGACAGACAGTGACAACAGAGGACAAGATGAAGCACAGACAGACAGTGACAACAGAGGAGAACAAGATGAAGCACAGACAGACAGTGACAACAGAGGACAAGATGAAGCACAGACAGACTGTGACAACAGAGGACAAGGAGAAGCACAGACAGACAGTGACAACAGAGGAGAACAAGATGAAGCACAGACAGACAGTGACAACATAGGAGAAAAAGATGACGCACAGACAGACAGTGACAACAGAGGACGAGATGAAGCACAGACAGACAGTGACAACAGAGGAGAAAAAGATGAAGCACAGACAGACAGTGACAACAGAGGAGAACAAGATGAAGCACAGACAGACAGTGACAACAGAGGACAAGATGAAGAACAGACAGACAGTGACAACAGAGGATTAGATGAAGCACAGACAGACTGTGACAACAGAGGAGGACAAGGAGAAGCACAGACAGACAGTGACAACAGAGGACAAGATGAAGCACAGACAGACAGTGACAACAGAGGAGAACAAGATGAAGCACAGACATACAGTGACAACAGAGGATTAGATGAAGCACAGACAGACTGTGACAACAGAGGAGGACAAGATGAAGCACAGACAGACAGTGACAACAGAGGACAAGATGAAGCACAGACAGACAGTGACAACAGAGGACAAGATGAAGCACAGAGAGACAGTGACAACAGAGGACAAGATGAAGCACCGACAGACAGTAACAACAAAGGACAAGATGAAGCACAGACAGACAGTGACAACAGAGGAGAACAAGATGAAGCACAGACAGACAGTGACAACAGAGGAGAACAACATGAAGCACAGACATACAGTGACAACAGAGGAGAACAAGATGAAGCACAGACAGACAGTGACAACAGAGGACGAGATGAAGCACAGACAACAGTGACAACAGAGGAGAAAAAGATGAAACACAGACATACAGTGACAACAGAGGAGAACAAGATGAAGCACAGACAGACAGTGACAACAGAGGAGGACAAGGAGAAGCCCAGACAGCCAGTGTCAACAGAGGACAAGGAGAAGCACAGACAGACAGTGACAACAGAGGAGAACAAGATGAAGCACAGACAGACAGTGACAACAGAAGACAAGATGAAGCACAGACAGACAGTGACAACAGAGGACAAGGAGAAGCACAGACAGACAGTGACAACAGAGGAGAACAAGATGAAGCACAGACAGACAGTGACAACAGAGGAGAACAAGATGAAGCACAGACAGACAGTGACAACAGATGAGGACAAGGAGAATCCCAGACAGACAGTGACAACAGAAGAGAACAAGATGAAGCACAGACAGACAGTGACAACAGATCAGGACAAGGAGAATCCCAGACAGACAGTGACAACAGAGGAGAACAAGATGAAGCACAGACAGACATGTGACAACAGAGGACAAGATGAAGCACAGACAGTGACAACAGAGGACAAGTTGAAGCACAGACAGACAGTGACAACAGAGGACAAGATGAAGCACAGACAAACAGTGACAACAGAGGAGAACAAGATGAAGCACAGACATACAGTGACAACAGAGGATGAGATGAAGCACAGACAGACAGTGACAACAGAGGACAAGGAGAAGCACAGACAGACAGTGACAACAGAAGAGAACAAGATGAAGCACAGACAGACAGTGACAACAGAGGAGAACAAGATGAAACACAGACAGACAGTGACAACAGAGGACAAGATGAAGCACAGACAGACAGTGACAACAGAGGAGGACAAGATGAAGCACAGACAGACAGTGACAACAGAGGACAAGATGAAGCAAAGACAGACAGTGACAACAAAGGACAAGATGAAGCACAGACAGACAGTGACAACAGAGGACAAGGAGAAGCACAGACAGACAGTGACAATAGAAGAGAACAAGATGAAGCACAGACAGACAGTGACAACAGAGAACAAGATGAAGCACAGACAGACAGTGACAACAGAGGACAAGGAGAAGCACAGACAGAGAGTGACAACAGAGGAGAACAAGATGAAGCACAGACAGACAGTGACAACAGAGGACAAGATGAAGGACATACAGCCATTGACAACAGAGGAGGACAAGGAGAAGCCCAGACAGCCAGTGTCAACAGAGGACAAGGAGAAGCACAGACAGACAGTGACAACAGAGGAGAACAAGATGAAGCACAGACAGACAGTGACAACAGAGGACAAAGAGAATCACAGACAGACAGTGACAACAGAGGAGAACAAGATGAAGCACAGACAGACAGTGACAACAGAGGAGAACAAGATGAAGCACAGACAGACAGTGACAACAGAGGAGAACAAGATGAAGCACAGACAGACAGTGACAACAGAGGACAAGATGAAGCACAGACAGACAGTGACAACAGAGGAGAAAAAGATGAAGCACAGACAGACAGTGACAACAGAACACGAGATGAAGCACAGACAGACAGTGACAACAGAGGAGAAAAAGATGAAGCACAGACATACAGTGACAACAGAGGACGAGATGAAGCACAGACAGACAGTGACAACAGAGGACAACAAGATGAAGCACAGACAGACAGGGACAACAAAGGTCAAGATGAAGCACAGACAGACAGTGACAACAGAGGACAAGGAGAAGCACAGACAGACAGTGACAACAGAGGAGAACAAGATGATGCAAAGACAGACAGTGTCAACAGAGGAGAACAAGATGAAGCACAGACAGACAGTGACAACAGAACACGAGATGAAGCACAGACAGACAGTGACAACAGAGGAGAAAAAGATGAAGCACAGACATACAGTGACAACAGAGGACGAGATGAAGCACAGACAGACAGTGACAACTGAGGAGAACAAGATGAAGCACAGACAGACAGTGACAACAAAGGTCAAGATGAAGCACAGACAGACAGTGACAACAGAGGACAAGGAGAAGCAAAGACAGACAGTGACAACAGAGGAGAACAAGATGAAGCACAGACAGACAGTGACAACAGAACACGAGATGAAGCACAGACAGACAGTGACAACAGAGGAGAAAAAGATGAAGCACAGACATACAGTGACAACAGAGAACGAGATGAAGCACAGACAGACAGTGACAACAGAGGAGAACAAGATGAAGCACAGACAGACAGTGACAACAGAGGACAAGGAGAAGCACATACAGACAGTGACAACAAAGGTCAAGATGAAGCACAGACAGACAGTGACAACAGAGGAGAACAAGATGATGCAAAGACAGACAGTGTCAACAGAGGAGAACAAGATGAAGCACAGACAGACAGTGACAACAGAGGAGAACAAGGAGAAGCACAGACAGACAGTGACAACAGAGGAGAACAAGATGAAGCACAGACAGACAGTGACAACAGAGGAGAACAAGATGAAGCACAGACAGACAGTGACAACAGAGGACAAGTTGAAGCACAGACAGACAGTGACAACAGAGGACAAGATGAAGCACAGACAAACAGTGACAACAGAGGAGAACAAGATGAAGCACAGACATACAGTGACAACAGAGGAGAACAAGATGAAGCACAGACAGGCAGTGACAACAAAGGTCAAGATGAAGCACAGACAGACAGTGACAACAGAGGACAAGGAGAAGCACAGACAGACAGTGACAACAGAGGAGAACAAGATGAAGCACAGACAGACAGTGACAACAGAGGAGAACAAGATGAAGCACAGACAGACAGTGACAACAGAGGACAAGGAGAAGCACAGACAGACAGTGACAACAGAGGACAAGGAGAAGCACAGACAGACAGTGACAACAGAGGACAAGGAGAAGCACAGACAGACAGTGACAACAGAGGAGAACAAGATGAAGCACAGACAGATAGTTACAACAGAGGACAAGGAGAAGCACAGACAGACAGTGACAACAGAGGAGAACAAGATGAAGCACAGACAGACAGTGACAACAGAGGAGGACAAGGAGAAGGACAGACAGACAGTGACAACAGAGGAGAACAAGATGAAGCACAGACAGACAGTGACAACAGAGGACAAGGAGAAGCACAGACAGACAGTGACAACAGAGGACATGGAGAAGCACAGACAGAGTGAGTGTGGGTGTGTTGCATTTGCGGTGATGTGTGCTGGTGTGGCTAAAATGTAGATAACAGAAGTACAAGCCACTTTGAGAGACGTCGTCCTAGAACTAATATGATTTTGCAATATAGGTAAAGCAATATATTTCCTTCTCCATCCACATTAGCTTGTACGCATCCTCCATATGTGCGGGTTTAGCTGGGAAAAGAAGTTTGACGTTTCTTCACCTGTCTGTGTGTTATTTAAAAAATCTAGTGGACGAACTTCTTCTCATAGTTATATCATTCCTGTAAGACAGAAAATATAGATATGGCATGTTGCATAAGCCCTGCATTTTAAAATGGCTGTGTTCCAATGGGAATATACACATGTTTAGAGTAAAAGATCTGAGATTTTTTTATTATTATTATTATTATTCCTTTTGAAACAGTAATTGATGACATATTTGATCTGAAACCTAGACTTTCAAATCTCTTATTCCCAATGAAAAACACCCAGTTTTGAAAGTAGACTAAATAATACATTGTTTAATAAGAAGAAAGGTGTAGTAGACAGCTTTCTGAACAAAATAAAGCTGGAACTCAAAAGGTTGATCGATACGTTTCTCCTTCTTCATAACACTAATGTCCACTAGAGGGAACCGGACACCATGTTCGCTTGTTCCGCTCTGCTCTGTGACTTGAGATTTAAATTAGCAATAAGGGTGAATATAAAACCACTTGTTTTCTAAAAAGTTGAAAGCATTCTGCAAAAGCAATCCTCTTCAAAAAAAGAATAGAGTTCTATTGTAAAAAATATATATGTCTCTCTTTTTCTCTCTAAACCAAATGTTGACTGAAAACTGATTATGAAGAGTCCTCCAAATGAATAAGAAATGCCCATTGTGCATGGTGAAGCTATGACACATAACTTGTATACAACAACACAATAAATGTATATATCATAGGACATATGACAATTCATGAAATTAGGGATAAGGGTGCAAATAAGGGATAAGTGTTGATGTAACTATGCAGTTTTATTTCCATAAAATCATTCACATATGGAGATAAACTAATTACAGCAAATGGACAATTGGTCATGAACATTTGTAAAGTCAGCTGCACAAACTAGAAGAACACTGAAAGTAAGTTATCTAGACAAGGGCTTAGAAACAATAATAAATACATTGATTGATCCTGGGATGTGATTGTCTTATCAGAAGTGCATATACATAACAGAAGATAATTGTTAAAATAGGGATGCAAATGTTAACATAGAAACCAGGTTGTAGGCAATTTTACATTTGAACATTTCCACTTTCTCTTCAATGGCATCCTTCATTCAGTAAGGGGGGGAATTCTGACCCGAATTAAGAGTGCCACAATGGAATGTAATTCCCCTTTTTATGCACTTTTCTCTTTAAGCGTATTCTGACCTTGACCTTGCGGATGAGAATATCATGCTATTCACAACCTATTCCTTTGGGGTGGAGATCACAGAAATGGAGGTGAGGCAGAGGTGTGTCTACAGATATTCCGTATTCAGACCTTTACTTAATTCCCTCATAATTCCACCACTTTTAAAAAACGATGAATAAGGTCGAGCAACCTGTCAGTTCCAAGTGGAACAGCATCTACATAATTATTTTCCAACAGAAATAACACCAAATCTCCATGCACTGTAATTTATAAATTGATAAGAGCTATTAATAAGACCTAGGTAAATTGGTCATTAGTTAGGACAAGGGGATTGTAAATATAAATGACAATTGTTTTAGATCTATTTTATTTTATGATCGTTGGAGACAAATGTGAAACCAGTCATATTTCAGCAAACTGAAAAGCATGTCAACATGACAGGTATTTCGGCCTCTTTTCCACAGTGAAGTATAAATAGCTGTGTCATTATTCCGAATTTTAATTGTAGGCCTATGGCTTCATCATTTGCAGGAGTGAAATTTGGAGATCCAAGCTGAGGCTGTACCCTATGGAAACCTGTGTGCACTGATAGTAGAGCAGAACCCACCTAGTTGGTAGGTTAAAAAAAAAAGTTTACAAAAAAAATGTATAAGTACTTTCCTAACCCTAAATAATACACAAGATCAGAGTATTTTTTTTATCTACCAATTGGTGCTGAAAAGGAAAGAAAAATGCATGTATTTATAAGGCTTTCTTTCATTGGTCCCTAACATTCTGGAACATTCTCTCCATAGACGGGTTAGCTGAGAACTTCCCGAAAACCATGTGTTGTTATGAGGTGTTTTGACTGTCACGTCTATGCTAACATGTCAAAAAATTAGTTGTGCAACTTTATTCATGTTTTCAATAAACATTGGAGTCTAACTATAGATTACATATTGTCAACAATCTAAGCCAACCCCGTCTGTTTTGCCCCATAGTTGCGCATGGGTCGGTTTTGTTGCTAAACAAACAACCCATCTATATGTTCTAGTGAGTATGTTGAGAAAATTCTAATTAAAGGTACATCAAATTTAAAGGGATGTCTATTGAATAAAAATTCCACGAGAAAATCTGTTGGCCAGCATGTGGGAGGGTTTTCAGTGGTTGAATTAAATTTATTCAACGCACGCAAGGTAACCACATCTGCAAAGCCTGTTAAGATTATCTTATGCTTCCCGGTCTAAACAGTTACTGCATATATTATGAAAACATTTTGTGAGGTTTTTGTTTGTTTTGGTGTTTGGCAGTGTTCGTCAGTTTTTTTCCCAGCCTGTTCGAGCACACTTTTTCTTGAGGCAAGCCGAAGTATGCCTTTCGTTGGTGATTGGTCAACATTAGGGATTCTTCAATGAAGTGTTTGTTGGCATTCAACAACAGATGACTAGTCTTCATGGAAAGTTAGTTAGATGTAAAATTTGGTGACTAAAACCTCCTTGGCAAAAACATCAAAATGATTTACAGATTTCTTGAGTTATCATAATCTTAATTTTGACTATTTTGAGGAAGTGTACTGGATATGGTGTCTCAAGAGGAACAAACAGTAATATTGTTAGCACACTAGTAGATACCATAGACTACCTCTAACTTCCTTCAAACAGGGTGCAGAGACATAAAAATGGTATCCATGAGTTCATCTGATTCTGGGGAAGTAGATAAAAGGCTTCATTGCCAAAATCCCAAAGTATCCCTTTAAGGGAGTATGCAAGCACAGATGTTCACTTCGCCTAGCCAACCAAACCTACGCAGCCTATTTGGATACCTTTACGCACCTGCACAAGGTAAGTAGGAAACATTTCCTAAGTCAGAACCTAAAAGTAGACCAGAGTAAACCAGATGTATCTTGGTGAATGCAAGCATTAAACTGACGAGGAAAGTACATTATAAAACTTGAATATACTGAGAATGCACAAAAAACACTGACTGGGATGATAATGTAAACCATTGAAGAAGACAAAAAAACGTTGTTCATCATCTTGTGGAGAAGAGTCCTCTAGCACATTGGACTTTAATGTCTATAACGCAGCAACAATACATTCAGTAGAAGTCTTTAGTCTTTGCATTGCCTCAGAGGGATGCAAGCCAGCATCCATCCTCACCACGTTTTCCAATAGACTGAATATGCTCCTTAGCCTTCATCCTCAGAGACACAATACTAGAATTATGAGGATCCAACTCCTCCATAGTTAACTTGTCAACGTACCCAGATGCTGAGCACTGGTACAGGGGCGGCGGAGGAGGACACAGAGGACCAATATTCCCAAAACTGGGGGAGTTGAGAAAGGGTGGAGGAGTGTAGCTGGAGGTTCTTGGGAGGCCCTGAGATGGGCTGGTGATGAAGCTGGAAAGGGACTGCAGGGGGATGGCGGTGGTGGTGGGAGTGCTGAGCCATGGCTCCAGCTGTAGCCCGGAGCCCAGAGACTGGGAGGAGGAGCGGCTGAAGGACAGGAAGGAGGAAGTGTCCTGGAGCTTGATGGAGCTCTCCTCCAGCTTCTCCTGGCGACGCCACTTGGCCCGACGGTTCTGGAACCACACCTGGGATGGAATCATCACAACATTCTTTTAAGACATTCTGGAATTCAACATTATGAGAACTGGGGCGATTGTACGCAGAAACAAGATTCAGGGGCACTTTGACCATATCAGTAAAATATTGAAATACCATACAGATGTAGGAACTTAATTTGAGCCAGTTTGCTACAGCAGAAAATGTATCCTGTAGTAACAGGAATAATTAATTATTATATGGATTAGAATTAACTGTTATTTATGAAGGGTTGATACATCTTAAGGGAAAATCAAGTCTGAAATTTCAAAGTGGAAATTACAAACTTTGGGAGGCTTTTTAAACCTCAAATATACACTACAAGTTTTACATTTCCTGCAATGCAGGAAAGTTCTCCTGCAACATGGTGATGAAATGAAGATCCTACATCTGCACATGATTTAACCTAACAATGATAACACTGCTGAAAGGCAGATGAAAGAAAGCTTAATCAGGAAACTTCTCTACTTAGTTCAACCTCTTTGCCAAAATGTACCGTATGTCAACTTAATAAAACTTTGCTGTGTCAAAGAAACTCAATTGCCTATCTCTCGAAATATTAGCACAACAACAGTCTATTGTAAAACTTTGTTTTGGTAGGCTATTTGAACATATGTAATATATTTAATGGGAAGATATCTACTATTTGAATATATGAATGATAACTGTCAACCTTTGTGTAATACATGATCCACTAGGATACTGTTACAAATGAAATGTCTTAAACATAATGATACATCATTGGAATAACTTTAATTATCAAAATAATATCTATATAATGTAAGTATATAGAACAGCTCTTGAACTCAATGAGATCTTGAAGATAAAATACATTATTATTTACTTAACATCACTAACTCAATGAATACTCAATGAATAGTTTGAATATAGAATCGTATTGATGATCATTTCAAAGACTTGAAACGGTTTAAGCTTATAGACAACAATTATTATATAAAGCCCTGCTCCACAAACTCTCGACTTAACTAACATCACTGTTAAGATTTAAAATGCCAAGTTATCAAACCCATTCACATGGCTGGAAACTCATTCGGAGTCTAGAGAGTTAGGAGAATCAGCCTTTAATTTCCTTGCACCTTATGTGTGGAATGATAGACAGTACACTTTAAAATTGGAGGAATTGGTGCCTCTAGAGCATTTAAAAAGATTGTTAATAAGGGACCTTTTTACTGAAGAATGTATCTGTTTTATTATGATTGTGTTTCGCTTTTGGTGTATTGTTGTGTATAATACCGTGTATTTGATTGTGTATATTGTATTTTGGTGTGTAGTGCTATACATGGCTCATCTAGAAAAGAGACCTTGGTCTCAGCATTGACTTAGTGTCAACATTTATGTAAAAAAAGGGCTATTATCATCAAATACCATACGTGACAATTTACTTAATAGTGAAGAAGTTAGGCCTAATATAAATTGCAATAACATATTTTAATAGTCCTGACATTAGCCTAAGGTTGTAAATTAAGAAGATTCATATTCAACTAAAGACGATGATTATTTCACAAAACACATTTTACTTCAACTTTATTGATAAGACTCAGACACACAACTTTTGTTAAATGTGTCACAAATAGGATAAGACAATAACTTATGTTGAGCCCATGCAAGAAACATTAATTGATAGACCTCGATTTTTTATTTATTTTACACAGAGTCGAACTTCATACACATTTTCAACAACGGACTCAGTTGCTTGCTCATAATGTACCTGTACTCGCACCTCGGGAAGATGAACTTTCAGCGCGATCTCCTCTCTGCTGTAGACATCAGGATAGTGCGACTTTTCGAACGCTCTCTCCAGCTCGTGCAGCTGAAAGGTGGTGAACGTGGTCCTATTGCGCCGGTGTTTCTTCTTTGGGTTCTCATCAACGTACAATTTATCCTCCCCTTCAGGTAAGTCAGGACTGACAAAGGCCCCCGAACTGCTACAGCAGACACCTGAAAATACATTATAGGCTGGATCAATTTATGAACTTCTGAGCTATATTTGCCAACCTTTTACTCTGATTCACATGGCTACTGGCACACATATGTAGGCCTAAACATGGAATAAATAACAATAAATAGCCTACTGGTATGTAAGATAACATTTTGAATTAATTTTGAATCAATTAAAAAAATATTGCCACTGTCACTTACTGTCAAAACTTTTTGGGTTGAGTTCTTTTTTCAGGGATGACATAATTCCGTTTCCTCTCGGCTCAGCGGGTAGGACACAGATTGTAGGACACAGATTGATTAAACATATTTTCGTCTTTAAATCCCAATATTGCTTCAATACTGTGAACCCTCGTTGCGGCTTGATTATGGTTATTCCAGGGGCTTCGGACAAAACGTGCAGAAGGTGACAGGCGCTCTTCCATGACTTCGGGAGTTGAACCAAGAAGCCACATTTGATGCATAAAATGTTCTCAAACAAAATTGAAATGACACTGAAAAATAAATGTAAACTCCCGAGAAAGTTATATTTAACAAAATGTTGAAATAGAATGAAACACAGAATGTAGACTAACAAATCTGTGTAAGGCATGCATCGCAACTGAGTATAGAGGCCACCTAGCTGACCCCTCTACTAGAGGTCTTGTCATATAGAGGAGGCTGTATCTTCTGGGGTTTATAAAGTAGTCCCCCCTGGTAAGACCCCCGTGTCCCTCAGTCCATGTGACAGCTCCCACCTCTCCACTAGACACTTCAAAAGAAGAATGTCACGTTCGATTTGACCCAGCCCTGCGGTTTAGGGGTAACTACATTGTCCTCATTGAACCAATGCACCAATGCAGAGCTGGGCTACACTAACTCCTCCCCAAGACAAGTCTTCTGCTGTGCTTGTCAGTCAGTCAGTGTTGGTTTATAAACCGCCTTACATAAATCTTAAAACCATCTTTCCCTCCATCTCCAGATGTCATGTCCTGCATCCCAAATGGCATACTATTCCCTATTCCCTATATAGTACAATACTTTTGACCATGGGGCCATAGCATTCTGGTCAAAAGTAGTGCTCCATGTAGGGGGTAGGGTGTCATTTGGGATGCAAACATGCTTATGGTGGCCTGTAAAATTAGCTGGTTGGGTAGGAGAGTATGGAGAGTATGATTTAAGGTGTCATAATTACAAGATTTTCAGTCAGGACACAGATTGCAAGATGTCCGATTAATGTTTGACTAGTGTCTTAATCAAAGGGTGAATACAGTACTTCAAATAGAGGTCGACCGATTATGATTTTTCAATGCCGATGCCGATTATTGGAGGACCCCCCCCCCCCAAAAACGCCGATGCCGATTTTTTCATATATATATATTTGTAATAATGACAATTACAACAATACTGAATGAACACTTATTTTAACTTAATATAATACATCAATAAAATCAACTTAGTCTCAAATAAATAATGAAACATGTTCAATTTGGTTTAAATAATGCAAAACAAAGGGTTTTTGAGAAGAAAGTAAAAGTGCAAAATGTGCCATGTAAAAAAGCTCATGTTTAAGTTCCTTGCTCAGAATATGAAAACATATGAAAGCTGGTGGTTCCTTTTAACATGTCTTCAATATTCCCAGGTAAGAAGTTTTAGGTTGTAGTTATTATAGAACTATTTCTCTCTATACCATTTGTATTTCATATACCTTTGCCTATTGGATGTTCTAATAGGTACTTTAGTATTGCCAGCCTAATCTCGGGACTTGATAGGCTTGAAGTCATAAACAGTGCAATGCTTGAAGCACAGCGAAGAGCCGCTGGCAAATGCAGGAAAGTGCTGTTTGAATGAATACTTACGAGCCTGATGCTGCCTACCACCGCTCAGTCAGACTGCTCTATCATATCATAGACTTAATTATAATATAATGACACACAGAAATACAAGCCTTAGGTCATTAATGTGGTCAAATCCGGAAACTATCATTTCGAAAACAAAATGTATATTCTTTCAGTGAAATAAGGAACCGTTCCGTATTTTATCTAATGTGTGGCATCAAAGTCTAAATATTGCTGTTACATTGCACAACCTTCAATGTTATGTCATAATTATGTAAAATTCTGGCAAATTAATTACGGCCTTTGTTCGCAACGAGCCAGGCGACCCAAACTGCTGCATATACCCTGACTCTGCTTGCACAGAACGCAAGAGAAGTGACACAGTTTCCCTAGTTAAAATAAATTAATATTAGCAGGCAATATTAACTAAATATGCAGGTTTAAAAATATATACTTGTGTATTGATTTTAAGAAAGGCATGGATGTTTAGGTACACACTGGTGCAATGACAGTGCTTTTTTCGTGAATGCGCTTGTTAAATCACCCATTTGGCGGAGTAGGCTGTGATTCAGTGATAAATTAATAGGCCACGCATCGATTATATGCAACGCAGGACAAGTTAGATAAACTAGTAATATCATCAACCATGTGTAGTTAAGTAGTGATTATGATTGCTTTCTATAAGATAAGTTTAATGCTAGCTAGCACCTTACCTTGGCTCCTTGCTGCACTCGCATAACAGGTAGTCAGCCTGCCACGCAGTCTCCTCATGGAGCGCAATGTAATCGGCCATAATCGGTGTCCAAAATGCCCAATACCAATTGTTATGAAAACTTGAAATCGGCCCTAATTAATAGCCCATTCCGATTAATCGGTCGACCTCTAGTTTCAAAACATGTGTCCAAATCACATATTTAGTAATGAATGATATTATTACACAATAAACAGGTGTCATCTGCTCTTTTGTTTGATTCATAGGCCTGGGACCTACAGTTGAAGTTGGAAGTTTACATACACTTAGGTTGGAGTCATTAAAACCCGTTTTTCAACCACTCCACACATTTCTTGTTAACAAACTATAGTTTGGCAAGTCAGTTGGCAAGTAATTTTTCCAACAATTGTTTACGGACAGATTATTTCACTTATAAATAACTGTATCACAATTCCAGTGGGTCAGAAGTTTACATCCACTAAATAGACTGTGCCTTCAAACAGCTTGTAAAATTCATCTAATGATGTCATGGTTTTAGAAGCTTATAGGCTAATTGATATCATTTGAGTCAATTGGAGGTGTACCTGTGGATGTATTTCAAGGCCTACCTTCAAATTCAGTGCCTCTTTGCTTGACATCATGGAAAAATCCAAAGAAATCAGCCAAGACTTCAGGAAAACAAATGTAGACCTCCACAAGTCTAGTTCACCCTTGGGATCAATTTCCAAATGCCTGAAGGTACCACGTTCATATGTACAAACAATAGTACGCAAGTATTATTAACACCATGGGACCACGCAGCCGTTATACCGCTCAGGAAGGAGACGTGTTCTGTCGCCTAGAGATGAATGTACTTTGGTGTGAAAAATGCAAATCAATCCCAGAACATCAGCAAAGGACCTTGCGAAGATGCTGGAGGAAACAGGTACCAAAGTAACTACATCCACAGTAAAATGAGTCCTATATCAACATAACCTGAAAGGCCATTCAGCAAAGAAGAAGCCACTGCTCCAAAACCGCCATTAAAAAGCCAGACATGGGGATAAAGATCGTACATTTTGGAGAAATGTCCTCTGGTCTGAAGAAACAGAAAATAACTGTTTGGCCATAATGACCATTGTTATGTTTGGAGGAAAAAGGGGGAGGCTTGCAAGCCGAAGACATCATCCCAACAGTGAAGTACGGGGGTGGCAGCATCATGTTGTGGTGGTGCTTTGCTGCAGGAGGGACTGGTGCACTTCACAAAATAGATGGCATCACGAGGCAGGAAAGTTATGTGAATATATTGAAACAACATCTCAAGACATCAGTCAGGAAATTAAAGTTTGGTCTCAAATGGGTTTTCCAAATGGACAACGACCCCAAGCATACTTCCAAAGTTGTGACAAAATGGCTTAAGGACAACAAAGTCAAGGTTGGATTGGCCATCACAAAGCCCTGACCTCAATCCTATAGAACATCTGTGGGCAGAACTGAAAAAGCGTGTGCAAGCAAGGAGGCCTACAAACCTGACTCAGTTACACCAGCTCTGTCAGGAGGAATTGGCCAAAATTCACCCAACTTATTGTGCGAAGCTTGTTGAATGCTACCCAAAACGTTTGACCCAAGTTAAACAATTTAAAGGCAATGCTACCAAATACTAATTGAGTGTATGTAAACATCTGACCCACTGGGAATGTGATAAAGAAATAAAAACTGAAATAAATCATCATGACCTAAAACAGGGAATTTATACTAGGATTAAATGTCAGGAATTGTGAAAAACTGAGTTTAAATGTATTTAAATGTACCTGCCGCACCTCGCTCCGCAGGTAATATTACATGTCATTACATTACAACGGTTTGATTTCTTTGATCTGAGCAATTTTTTTTAGCTAGCTATATAGCCGTCTTTGTATCAAAGATAATTGTGTAGTTTAGAGTAATTATCGAGTTTAGCTAGCCAGCTATTTTCGTCCTCCGCGACGCGTTCTCCAAACTCAGTCAACACTGCTAGCCAACTTCTACCAACTAGCAGCACTGTAGAAACTAATACATTACAACGGAACGATTTGATTAGTGTAGTGTTAGCTAGCTACATAGCTGTCTTTGTATCTAAGATAATTGTGTAGTTTAGAGTAATCATCGAGGTTAACTAGCCAGCTATTTTCGTCCGATGCGACGCGACCCCGTTCCCCAAACTCCAGACTTAGTCAACACACCTAGTCATCATCAAACCCACTGCTAGCTAGCCAACCGTTACCAACTAGCAGCACTGTAGAAACTAATACATTACAACGGAACGATTTGACTAGTGTAGGGTTAGCTAGCTACATAGTTGTTTTTGTCATAGTTTGATAATTGTTTAGTTTATAGTAATTATCGAGGTTAGCTAGCCAGCTATTTTCGTCCCCGCGACGCCATCTTCCAAACCTAGCCAACTATTACCGACGAGCAGCATTGTAGAAACTACATACATTACAAAGGAACGTCTTGATGAGTGTTATGTTAGCTAGCTATATAGTTGCCTTTGTATCATGATAATGGTGTAGTACTGAAACTATCGAGGTTAACTAGCCAGCTACACTTTCAAACAAAGTCAACAACGCAGCCACTGCTAGCTAGCCTACTTCACCAGCCAGCAGTACTGTATCATTTAGTCTTTTTAGTCAATAAGATTTTTGCAACGTAAGCTTAACTTTCTGAACATTCGAGACGTGTAGTCCACTTGTCATTCCAATCTCCTTTGCATTAGCGTAGCCTCTTCTGCAGCTTGTCAACTATGTGTCTGTCTATCCCTGTTCTCTCCCCTCTGCACAGGCCATACAAACGCTTCACACCGCATGGCCGCTGCCACTCTAACCTGGTGGTCCCAGCGCGCACAACTCACGTGGAGTTCCAGGTCTCCGGCAGCCTCTGGAACTGCCGATCTGCGGCCAACAAGGCAGAGTTCATCTCAGCCTATGCTACCCTCCAGTCCCTCGACTTCTTGGCGCTGACGGAAACATGGATTACCACAGATAACACTGCTACTCCTACTGCTCTCTCCTCATCTGCCCACGTGATCTCGCACACCCCGAGAGCATCTGGCCAGCGGGGTGGTGGCACTGGAATCCTCATCTCTCCCAAGTGGACATTCTCTCTTTCTCCCCTGACCCATCTGTCTATCGCATCCTTTGAATTCCATGCTGTCACAGTTACCAGCCCTTTCAAGCTTAACCTGTTGGGGCTAGGGGGCAGTATTTGCACGGCCGGATAAAAAACGTACCCGATTTAATCTGGTTACTACTCCTGCCCAGTAACTAGAATATGCATATAATTGTTTGATTTGGATAGAAAACACCCTACATTTTCTAAAACTGTTTGAATAGTGTCTGTGAGTATAACAGAACTCATTTGGCAGGCCAAAACCTGAGAAGATTCCAAACAGGAAGCACTCTCTCTGACCATTTCATGGCCTTCTTGATCATCTCTAACCAAAACAGGGGATCTCTGGCATGACGTGACATTTTCTAACGCTCCCATAGGCTCTCAGAAGGCGCCAGAAAGCTGAACGGTGACTTTGCAGGCCCTGGCTGAAAAACATTAGCGCATTTTGTAAGTGGTCGATCTGAGAACAATGAGACTGGGGCCCGCGTGCCCGAGCTGACACCATGTTTACTTTTTCTCTCTTTGAACGAAAACAACCACTCCTGGTCGGAATATTATCGCTTTTTTATAAGAAAAATGGCATAAAAATTGATTTTAAACAGCGGTTGACATGCTTCGAAGTACGGTAATGGAATATTTATAATTTTTTTGTCACGAAACGCGTCGGGCGCATCACCCTTATTTACCCTTCGGATAGTGTCTTGAACGCACGAACAAAACGCCGCTATTTGGATATAACTATGGATTATTTGAGACCAAACCAACATTTGTTATTGAAGTAGAAGTCCTGGGAGTGCATTCTGACAAAGAACAGCAAAGGTAATACAATTTTTCTTATAGTAAATCTGACTTTGGTGAGTGCCAAACTTGGTGGGTGTCAAAATAGCTAGCCCGTGATGGTGAGCTATCTACTCAGAATATTGCAAAATGTGCTTTTGCCGAAAAGCTATTTTAAAATCGGACATAGCGATTGCATAAAGGAGTGCTGTATCTATAATTCTTAAAATAATTGTTATGTTTTTTGTGAACGTTTATCGTGAGTAATTTAGTAAATTCACCGGAAGTTTGCGGTGGGTATGCTAGTTCTGAACGTCACATGCTAATGTAAAAAGCTGGTTTTTGATATAAATATGAACTTGATTGAACAAAACATGCATGTATTGTGACAAGGGTGACGCGCAGACGCATTTCGTGACAAAAAATTTCAAAATATTCCATTACCGTACTTTGAAGCATGTCAAACGCTGTTTAAAATCAATTTTTATGCGATTTGTCTCGTAAAATAGCGATAATATTCCGACCGGGAAATCCTGTTTTCGTTCAAAGACTCAAAGTTGAAAATGGAGTCGTCTCGTGCACGTGCACGCCCGTCTCATTGTTCTCATATTGACCACTTACCAAATGCGCTGCTGTTTTTCAGCCAGAGTCTGCAAAGTCATCATTCAACGTTCTGGCGCCTTCTGAGAGCCTATGGGAGCCTTAGAAAATGTCACGTTACAGCAGAGATTCTTTGTTTTGGATAGAGATGACAAAGAAGGCCAAGAAATGGTCAGACAGGGTACTTCCTGTACAGAATCTTCTCAGGTTTTGGCCTGCCATTTGAGTTCTGTTATACTCACAGACACCATTCAAACAGTTTTAGAAACTTTGGAGTGCTTTCTATCCAAAGCTACTAATTATATGCATATTCTAGTTTCTGGGCAGGAGTAATAATCAGATTAAATCGGGTACGTTTTTTATCCGGCCGTGAAAATACTGCCCCCTATCTATAACAAGTTAAGCTACCTGAAGCTTTCTTAAATCACGGTTATATAGGCGGACATAGGAAATGGCTGCGGATAGCAGAAAGCAAACCCCTGCCATCTATTGGTAAACAAAAATATACCAGGTTACTACAATATGTAATTATTATTACGTGATTAAACCAATCATGTCAATTTGAATTAACTAGGAAGTCGGGGCACCACGGGAAAATGTTTATTTCCCCGAATCGATGCAAAATAAATATTCCTGTCTTTTTGAATACACTCTTCTATTAATTAATTATTATCTCATCAGTTCTCATTCTAAACGTTGTAAAATTCTTGGCTATCTGCACGAACCCAGCCTTTACTATCAATCGTCCATACACCAATTGCTCAATTATTTATTTGCTAACTAAATAAACAATTACAGAATATACAATACATAATAACATTATACAGTAAATACCGTCCCTAGTGGACTAAACAAAAACAGTTTGGTTTTAACACAATAGATTCAGAGAGAAGAGAAAGGGGTTTTGGAAGGAAGACTAAGGAACATGGCTCTATCAGACCTGGGAAGCTATTCTCACAAAAATACATATACCACTAACGATCGCTCATTTGGAAAAGTAATGGATTGTATTTACGTGAAGCTGGCTTCAATAGTTGAACTGGTGATGTGAGGATCTGGTTTGCGCAGTCAATGTCCCCATCGTCCTTCGTGGAATCTTCCGGGTTGTCATGTAAGAGGTTCACATGGTCTGAAAGGTTCATCTCACTCTGGAGATTTGTCCGCGTCAGTCAGTGTTCTCGTACTAGATCTGCGCATTTGTTCAGCTGCAGTTTGATATATGCTAGTTTAGTATGCACTTCTTCTTTAGGTGATCAATAGTTCAGAGTTCATATCATTTCACGTGTGGAGCAAGCGCTCTCATTTCCTGGCCTAAAGCCCTTTTCAACGTGGAGGACCATTCCCCCCTTTATTTGGAACTGAGGTGACTTTTCGTCATGGGGACTTTCATAGAAATGTAGAAAAGGGTTTGGTTCATCATTTTCAACCAATGTCTATTCACTTGGGCGTGGCCGCATCAGTTTACTTATGAAAACAATTCTCTCATTTAGAAGACTAAATATCACATTACATCATTTCGCATGTAGTTTCATCTTTACTCATTCATTTTATACAAGAATTAGATGCAAGCCTCATAACTGAGGAACCTGTATAAACAGAGAGGGTAATGTGGCTGTACTGTCTTTCATGAGGTCACAAACATGGAACAAAATGGACCGGGTCATAGCTGGCTTCTCCACCGACCGTTTACACATTCTCCAGAATAGGAATATTGTGGCGGAAGAGTTCCTTTGTTCTACTGTGATCCTCTCTCTCCCATACTGCATAGTCAGGGAGACAAGAGTCTCCGCAAGGAATTTACGACGTGGTTGTAAAGTCGTAAAACTGCCCCCCCTCTCACCTCCTAACAGGAAAGGGGGGGTTGTTCACATCTCTTCTAGTCAATTCACTGAAAGGGCTAGCATCATGACACCTGTGTAGACTTGCATCTTCCAAGCGTAGCTGGATTATGCGTCACAGGCCACCCATATCTTGATGCCACACTTTGCTGGCTTGCTGGGCATATACTGCCAGAAAGGACAGCAACCTTTTGACAGAAGAGATTAATATCAGTAATTAGTATTAGTGTCACAGAAAACAATCACATAAATCAATGATATTACAGCAGTACATAATGAAATGAACAGTGAAAATCACTTACATTACACATATGAAAATAAAAATGTACCTCTAAATGGAACCAGTTGCTCATCCACTGTTACTTCATCCACTGTTACTAATTGACATTTTGTGCTGTCATCCTGCCCTGGTTGTCATATGGTGACAAGGACCATGTCATTTTGCTGTTATTTGACAAAAATGTCTCTCTTTCAGCTTGGGGGCTTTCTTCTTCATCTGAAGATGATGCATCGCGCTCTGGGTTGTATTCTTCCCCATCTTCTATTTCAGATACCTCCTCCTCTTCTAAATGTTTGTTCTCTTGTTCCTCCTGGACATTTGAAAAAATCAGATCTACGACCTGTTGGGCACTGAAACGTGCACTCATGGCTTCGGCAAAGAGAGAACTGGGGGGACTGTTATCTGCAGCCCTTTTATAGCCTCTGACTGCATTCCCCATTAGTATACAATGCTTTCAAGAAATGTTTATTTTGTCTGAAATGTTGTTTATTTTGTCTGAAATGTTGTTGATTTTGTCTGTGAACTTGAGTCATGTGTGGGGTCGTGCAGGGGAGATGCTGCACATGCACAATACAGTTTTAGTTTTGTCTGAGTTCAATCAGTAGCACATATTATCTCAATTTCTCATTGTGTGTGTGTGTCTTTGTGGTTTTTGTGGTGTGTAAATTATTTTATAACTGCCAGGTTAAAAATGACCCTAAGACAATCTTTGTACCCTGGTGATGTACAGCTTTCATGGAAATATGAACAAAGGCGATGTTTCACTTTTTCTAATGTTGGGGGTCACTCTAGGAAAAATAGTATTTAGGGTGTTTTCTCTGCTGTTAAACATAGTGGCGGGTCATTTTTGACCATTAAAACAACACAGGGGTTAACACCTAATCTGAGTTCCATAATCTGTGTGTTTGATTGACTGTGAAGGAGTTTTCATCCAACTGTGTCTATTATATCACGCATTAGGAATACAAGTATTTGTAGAAGGCTTTGGATCTGTAAACAAATATAAACTTTGAGCAATAATGGTAAATAGTCGGTTGGTTGTTTTTTACAAGTCAGTCGTTTTATTAGTCAATGGCTTCCACATGAACATGTATCATTCTAACTGTACAACATACATTTACATTTAATATACTGTATATATACTATAATAATCCAGAATCCTCAACATTAGTACTTCAGTGTTAGTGTCAGGCAATGTTAATGTTTGTGTATGGAATGAAGACTACATATTTTATTCAAATGAGGACTTGTGCAAAACTGCAAATATTTGTCTCTTTCAGGCTTGGTTTATGCTTCATGTTTTAGATGAACATTGATGGAGGGGATTTTGAAAGTTGTACAATCGTGTGGGTGGATGAGGATATGCAACAGAATGCATATTGTCAGTTGCATTTGGTCTGCATAGATGGCCAAGTTCACTATTATTTCTTCATTAATTAATGAGAAAATGTATTAGTTAATTAAGTAATTATCCCAGATTAAATAAAAGGACTAACATGAGAAGGACGGAGGGGGAGCAACAATTTAAAACAATTTATTCATACAACAAATGACCTATCCAGCAAATTAAGGGAACACATCAAAACAGACCATTCACACAAGAGGTTGTTAGGAAGTGAGTTTCCAACAAGACCCTCTGCCATTGAACATACATCTCCAGGGAGTTTTCACAGCTTGGGGGGTGGTGAGAATGAGAGAAGGACCTGGATTCAAATTGTATTTGTTTTCTTTTAGCTGTGCTTGACTGAACAATGCCTGGCGCAATAGTCCCAAACCAAAACCAATACTAATTTTAAACCCAGGTCTGCTGCATGGTGAAGACTTGAAACTCTTGGACTGTTAGGAGCGTATCCTAACTTCCACATAAGCCAAGTCTAAATGACAAAAAAATTACTGAAGTGGAAGTTAAGTTTCACCCCTGATCAGTGAACTGAAAAATTACATTTTATTTTATTTACATGACAGAGCATTTCTCCTCTGCCTTGGCTTTCATCTCCGTCACGGTAGCCGAGGCCTTCTCCTTGAGCTGGTCCATGTCCATGTTCTGGAGGTTCTGAAGGCCACCCAAGATGGAGTCTTTGTCTTCTTCCTCCGTGGCATCCTCGTCCACCATCTTGAGCAGCTCCTCGGGTACGTCCACATCGTCTCCGGCCATTGCGAGCATGTTATCGTCCTGTTCGCTCTACAAAGAGTACAGACCAATTCATATAGTAGATTATTTTATAACTTATAATATTATTATGAGTCAGGACATTAGCAAGTAAGACACAGATCATGTTCTCGTCCTGCTTGTGTAACGGACGTCACACTGCTTGCTTAGAAAGTACCGCTTTCTCCTTATTTGGGTCTCACCGAGGCTTAAACCCAGGACCTCTGCCTTATTAGCACACGTTACCACCCTCCCAAAGTGACTCGCTTGACACAAAAAGCTAGCTATTCAGTGGCACAAGTGGGGACAATTCAGGCTGAGAAGTAAGTTTCACAGATCCCCATGTGCTACACTTGCTCTGTAGAGGAAGGGACCAATATAAAGATTAAAATAGATGCTTGCTAAATGTTAGATTAGCTAGTGAGACATCCTTCTAGCTACATTCCTCTGTATAGACCAGGGCCCGGTTTACCAAAAGCATCTTAAGGCTAAGTTCATTGTTAGAACCTTCGGGGCATCGTTACATCTCTGAGCTGTTTCCCAAAACCATCGTTACTAACGTTGCACCTGAAAATGCTTGTAATCTAACTCCTGCCTCAGACCACTCGTAGAACAGCTACAGTGGGGGAAATAAGTATTTGATCCCCTGCTGATTTTGTATGTTTGCCCACTGACAAAGAAATGATCAGTCTATAATTTTAATGGTAGGTTTATTTGAACAGTGCGAGACAGAATAACAACAAAAAATCCAGAAAAACACGTCAGAAAAGTTATAAATTGATTTGCTTTTTAATGAGGGAAATAACTATTTGACCCCCTCTCAATCAGAAAGATTTCTGGCTCCCAGGTGTCTTTTATACAGGTAATGAGCTGAGATTAGGAGCACACTCTTAAAGGGAGTGCTCCTAAACGCAGCTTGTTACCTGTGTCATGACGTTGCCCTCTTTGGGTACAGTGAGCACAGTTAAACCCCCCTCCCTCTGCACCAGGCCTTTTCTATGCACCATCCCCCGACCTCTATACTTCTGACACAAGGCTGTGTGAAGGCAGCCATAAATTCCGAAGGAGAATGTCCTGCCTCATGGCCACAGTATGGAGAGAGAGTGGGTTTCATAGAAAGAACAAAGGAATTATTCCACCTCACAGGACTGGGTAACCAAACGACATTTATGTTCTGCAGAGGGTATAAAAGATCGATGAAGAATCCAGCTACGAACTGATCCGTTTGGTACAACGTTGTGAAACTCATGAGAGACAATATTGCCATATTACCATAATAATGTTTATATAATAGCCTCAGCTATGGGACTTACTTCTAAATGGTTGTATCGACTGAATGGATAAGGATAAAGCTATTTGGAATATGTTGAGATGCTATGTACTGATGTTAATGTGAGAGAATTGTATTTCTGTTCAAAGTCTTAATGACTTGGAGAAGATCTGCAAAGAGGAGTGGGACAAAATCCCTCCTGAGATGTGTGCAAACCTGGTGGCCAACTACAAGAAACGGCTGACCTCTGTGATTGCCAACAAGGGTTTTGCCACCAAGTACTAAGTCATGTTATGCAGAGGGGTCAAATACTTATTTCCCTCGTTAAAATGCAAATCATTTTATAACATTTTTGACATGCGTTTCCCAGGATTTTTTTGTTGTTATTCTGTCTCTCACTGTTCAAATAAACCTACTATTAAAATGATAGACTGATCATTTCTTTGTAAGTGGGCAAACGTACAAAATCAGCAGGGGATCAAATACTTTTTTCCCCCACTAAGTACATCGTTAGATGCTTTTTTTGCCCTCCCAACATCACTTTATACAGAGAAGATCTCCACTAAACATTAAATCATTATTTACCTGTCTCTCCATGACCGCCGATAACTTCACAATGAAGTTGACTATAAATACGAAGTTGCCAATGTATTTTTCTTATTTTTTTATTGAATGTTTAAAACATACAACATACTTGCAGTGAAGCCACTAAACAACTACATCACATTAGTCATCTAACAGACTCCCATCCAGAAGCAACCAGGGTCAGGGTCAGAAGCAACCAGGGTCAACGCCCTGCTCAAGGGCACTTCGACAGATTGCCCACAAGGTCAAAAACAGGGACCCGAACCGGCGATCCATCAGCCACCGGCCCAAGCTCCCAACCGACAAACCTCCAAGATCACCCCCACAGTTCCCCAAGAGCTGCCCCTCAACCATCTGAGACCGCCCCACAGTCGTCGTCCCCGAGAAAAAATATTTAATTCCGCCCCCCCAACACACCAACAAACAACAAAATGAACAAAAGACAAAAAGAGAAAGACAAAGGAAAACAGTAAACAACAATGCAGAAAACAAACAAAGACATCAAGGACAACAAAAATCATAACAGCAAGGCCAACTGAATATGTTTGAGTGCATGTATGGCACTATTTACCTGTGTGTGTGTCCGTGTATGTGCACTTGAATGAGAGTGTGTATATGCATGTGTACAAACACCTGCACGGCATCAGCCTCAGGCAAACCGGCATTAGCTGTCACTGCAAAAAAACTTTTTCTGTAGCTCTCAATGAGACTTCTGCACCGGTTAACAGGTAGTTTGGCCCACTCTTCCTGAGCTAACTGCTTCAGCTGTCTCAGGTTTGATGGGTGCCTTCTCCAGACTGCAAGTTTCAGTTCTTTCCATAGATGTTCGATCGGATTCAGATCAGGACTCATAGAAGGCCACTTCAGAATAGTCCAATGTTTTGTTCTTATCCATTCTTGGGTGCTTTTAGCTGTGTGTTTTGGGTCATTATCCTGTTATGAGGACCCATGACCTGCGACTGAGACAGTGCTTTCTGACACTGGGCAATACGTTTCACTCCAGAATGCCTTGATAGTCTTGAGATTTCATTGTGCCTTGCACAGATTCAAGGCACCCTGTGCCAGGCGTAGAAAAGCAGCCCCAAGCTAGCCTACTTCACCAGCCAGCAGTACTGTATCATTTTAGTCATTTTAGTCAATAAGATTTTTGCAACGTAAGCTTAACTTTCTGAACATTCAAGATGTATAGTCCACTTGTATTTCCAATCTCCTTTGCATTAGCGTAGCCTCTTCTGTAGCCTGTCAACTATGTGTCTGTCTATCCCTGTTCTCTCCCCTCTGCACAGGCCATACAAACGCTTCACACCGCATGGCCGCTGCCACTCTAACCTGGTGGTCCCAGCGTGCACGACCCACGTGGAGTTCCAGGTCTCCGGCAGCCTCTGGAACTGCCGATCTGCGGCCAACAAGGCAGAGTTCATCTCAGCCTATGCTACCCTCCAGTCCCTCGACTTCTTGGCGCTGACGGAAACATGGATTACCACAGATAACACTGCTACTCCTACTGCTCTCTCCTTGTCTGCCACGTGTTCTCGCATACCCCGAGAGTATCTGGCCAGCGGGGTGGTGGCACTGGAATCCTCATCTCTCCCAAGTGGACATTCTCTCTTTCTCCCCTGACCCATCTGTCTATCGCCTCATTTGAATTCCATGCTGTCACAGTTACCAGCCCTTTCAAGCTTAACATCCTTTATCGCCCTCCATCATTTATCGCCCTCCATGTTCCCTTGGAGAGTTCATCAATGAGCTTGATGCCTAGATAAGTTCCTTTCTTGAGGATGGCTCACCTCTCACAGTTCTGGGTGACTTTAACCTCCCCATGTCTACCTTTGACTCATTCCTCTCTGCCTCCTTCTTTCCACTCCTTTCCTCTTTTGACCTCACCCTCTCACCTTCCACCCTACTCACCTCATCTTTACTAGATGCTGTTCTTCCACTAATCTCATTGCAACTCCCCTCCAAGTCTCCGACCACTACCTTGAATCCTTTTGCCTCTCGCTCTCCTCCAACACTTCTCACTCTGCCCCTACTCGGATGGTATTGCGCCGTCGCAACCTTCGCTCTCTCTCTCCCGCTACTCTCTCCTCTTCCATCCTATCATCTCTTCCCTCTGCTCAAACCTTCTCCAACCTATCTCCTGATTCTGCCTCCTCAACCCTCCTCTCCTCCCTTTCTGCATCCTTTGACTCTCTATGTCCCCTGTCCTCCAGGCCGGCTCGGTCCTCCCCTCCTGCTCTGTGGCTCGACGACTCATTGCGAGCTCACAGAACAGGGCTCCGGGCAGCCGAGCGGAAATGGAGGAAAACTCGCCTCCCTGCGGACCTGGCATCCTTTCACTCCCTCCTCTCTACATTTTCCTCTTCTGTCTCTGCTGCTAAAGCCACTTTCTACCACTCTAAATTCCAAGCATCTGCCTCTAACCCTAGGAAGCTCTTTGCCACCTTCTCCTCCCTCCTGAATCCTCCTCCCCCCCCCTCCCTCTCTGCGGATGACTTAGCCAATCATTTTGAAAAGAAGGTCAACGACATCCGATCCTCATTTGTTAAGTCAACCGACACCGCTGGTCCTGCTCACACTGCCCTACCCTGTGCTTTGACCTCTTTCTCCCCTCTCTCTCCAGATGAAATCTTGCGTCTTGTGACGGCCGGCCGCCCAACAACCTGCCCGCTTGACCCTATCCCCTCCTCTCTTCTCCAGACCATTTCCGGAGACCTTCTCCCTTACCTCACCTCGCTCATCAACTCATCCTTGACCGCTGGCTACGTCCCTTCCGTCTTCAAGAGAGCTAGAGTTGCACCCCTTCTGAAAAAACCTACACTCGATCCCTCCGATGTCAACAACTACAGACCAGTATCCCTACTTTCTTTTCTCTCCAAAACTCTTGAACGTGCCGTCCTTGGCCAGCTCTCTTGCTATCTCTCTCAGAATGACCTTCTTGATCCAAATCAGTCAGGTTTCAAGACTGGTCATTCAACTGAGACTGCTCTTCTCTGTGTCACGGAGGCTCTCCGCACTGCTAAAGCTAACTCTCTCTCCTCTGCTCTCATCCTTCTAGACCTATCTGCTGCCTTTGATACTGTGAACCATCAGATCCTCCTCTCCACCCTCTCCGAGTTGGGCATCTCCGGCGCGGCCCACGCTTGGATTGCTTCCTACCTGACAGTTCGCTCCTACCAGGTGGCGTGGCGAGAATCTGTCTCCGCACCACGTGCTCTCACAACTGGTGTCCCCCAGGGCTCTGTTCTAGGCCCTCTCCTATTCTCGCTATACACCAAGTCACTTGGCTCTGTCATATCCTCACATGGTCTCACCTATCATTGCTATGCAGACGACACACAATTAATCTTCTCCTTTCCCCCTTCTGATAACCAGGTGGCGAATCACATCTCTGCATGTCTGGCAGACATATCAGTGTGGATGACGGATCACCACCTCAATCTGAACCTCGGCAAGACGGAGCTGCTTTTCCTCCCGGGGAAGGACTGCCCGTTCCATGATCTCGCCATCACGGTTGACAACTCCATTGTGTCCTCCTCCCAGAGTGCTAAGAACCTTGGCGTGACCCTGGACAACACCCTGTCGTTCTCCACTAACATCAAGGCGGTGACCCGATCCTGTAGGTTCATGCTCTACAACATTCGCAGAGTACGACCCTGCCTCACACAGGAAGCGGCGCAGGTCCTAATCCAGGCACTTGTCATCTCCCGTCTGGATTACTGCAACTCGCTGTTGGCTGGGCTCCCTGCCTGTGCCATTAAACCCCTACAACTCATCCAGAACGCCGCAGCCCGTCTGGTGTTCAACCTTCCCAAGTTCTCTCACGTCACCCCGCTCCTCCGCTCTCTCCACTGGCTTCCAGTTGAAGCTCGCATCCGCTACAAGACCATGGTGCTTGCCTACGGAGCCGTGAGGGGAACGGCACCTCCGTACCTTCAGGCTCTGATTAGTCCCCTACACCCAAACGAGGGCACTGCGCTCATCCACCTCTGGCCTACTGGACCCCCTACCTCTGAGGAAGCACAGTTCCCGCTCAGCCCAGTCAAAACTGTTCGCTGCTCTAGCACCCCTATGGTGGAACAAACTCCCTCATGACGCCAGGAGAGCAGAGTCAATCACCACCTTCCGGAGACACCTGAAACCCCACCTCTTTAAGGAATACCTAGGATAGGATAAAGTAATCCTTCTAACCCCCCCCCCTAAAAGATTTAGATGCACTATTGTAAAGTGGTTGTTCCACTGGATATCATAAGGTGAATGCACCAATTTGTAATTCGCTCTGGATAAGAGCGTCTGCTAAATGACATAAATGTAAATTTAAAAATAATCCAGCCTCCTCGATGTTTCACTTTAGGTATTGTTGTATAGCACACTGTATTACTTATACAACTAATTTAAGGACAGGACATGAGACGGGAGTAGAAATTAACGTGGGCATTGTTTACTGCGTTTCACAGGAAGAACATTCCAAGCATTTCAACGTAGGTAAGCAGGGGGGGGGGGTTACAGGTGCCCTAAAGGGACAAAACTAGAATATCAATATACAACATATTCCTCCCCCTTTACCTTTGATGACTCATAAGGAAAAAGTAAATATTCACTGTTTTGCCTATTGTTTTCTTTTTAATATAAGTTATTTTAATGTAAATGAACTTTTTCAGAATAACCTTTTCTAAACTAAGGATAGAGGGTAGACTGCCTCAGTCCCCAGACTTAACCCTGGGGTGTATTCTGCCCCAATGTCGGAGGTTAGTCTGAACTAAATTGTCAACCTGTCAGGGGGTCGTCTTCTCTTGCAGGATAATGACGACGTACAGGTCACATTATCTCTGAGTCTGAGTGGTGATGGTGTATGCCCAGACTGGGGTGCAACAGTACCCTGAGTAGGCACTCTGGCTGGTTCAGGTGAGTCTGGAGCTCTTTCCACATTTGTAGGTTGCTGCAGTGGATGTTCAGTTGATAGCTTGTAGTCATGGTAGGTCTCCAGTAGCTGATCTTGGATTGTCACTTGACATGAGTAATCTCTGAGGTTGGTTCCTGGCAACAGTTGATCCACGTGTCTCCTCCAGATTATGTTTTCTGGTGTGTGAACTGTGTAGGACACAGGCCCTGTTTCTGCAACCACTGTGGCTGGTATCCATTTTGGACCTTTGCAGTAGTTCCCGAGCAAGAACTCTCTCTCCAGCTATGAAGCTTCTGTCTTTTGCTTTGCTCCGTCTCTACACCTGTGCTCTCTGTTGTGTCTGTACAACCTGTTTCGTCTTTGGAGGTCTCTGGAGGTCGAGTCGCGTGCGAAGCTGTCTTTTCATCATGGCTGACGCGGGTGCCACGTGATACGGCGCTGACTTGATGTGCTGAATTCCATTTGCTTCCATGAATGACCGGAACTCTTCAGACACCAGTTGGGGGCCATTTATCACTAACGAGTTGCGTTGGCAAGCCGAAGCGACTGAAGATTGACCGTAGCTCTTCGATGGTTCTCTCCGCTGAGGTGCTCTTCATCACTGTGACCTCAGGCCATTTACTGTGTGCGTCAACTACGACTAAGAACATACGATCCTCCAGTGGGCCTGCATAGTCTATGTGAACTCGCTCAGCTAGTGGCGCTAGCTGCCTCAGCTAGCGGCGCTAGCTGAGGCATGTTCCTCATCTTTTGACATGCATCTCATCTTTTGACATGCAGAACATGACTTGACCTTGTCTTCAATAGCTGAGTCCAGACCTGGCCACCAAAAGTAGCTGCGTGCAATCTCCTTCATTCGCAACATGCCACAGTGCCCTGAATGGAGCTCTTCAAGCACCTGCCTTCTCAGTGGCGGCGGTATGATGACTCGAAAACCCCATAGCAAGCATCCAAACTGAACCGTGAGCTCGTTTCTCCTCACTAGGTAAGGTTGTAGGCTGTCCGACATCTCTCCTTCTTTTCCACGAGTGACAATGTCCACGACCTCAGACATCACTGGATCAGTGTGGGTGAACTTTTTCACTTGGACAGATGTAACTGGGGCGTTCGTCACTTCCTTGAAGTAGAATATTTCAGCCTGGGAGTGCTCAGTGTGTGCGACAGGTAAGGGAAGCCTTGAGAGGCTGTCTGCATTGCAGTGCTGCTCAGACCTTCTGTACTTGATATCGTACTGGTGAGCAGATAACAATAACACCCATCACTGCATGTTGCTGGCTGCAAGCGACAGAATGTCGTTGTGGGGACCAAAGATGGAGGTGACGGGTCTATGGTCCGTCAGCAGTGTGAATCGTCGGCCAAACAGAAACTGATGAAATTTCTTAACTCCAAACACAATGGCGAGTGCTTCACGCTCTATCTGTGCATAATTGCTCTCGGCTTTACTTAAGGTCCGTGATGCGAAAGCAATTGGCCTTTCTTCACCTGATGGCATGATGTGTGAGACAACTGCACCAACGCCATAAGGCGATGCATCACATGCCAACTGTAATGGCAAGTTGGGGTTGAAGTGGGTTAGGGCCTCTGACTGAGCTAAGGCTGTTTTCGCATTCTTGAATGCCTCCTCACATCTGTCTGGCCACTTCCACTGTTTGGTTTTGTTCAAAAGTTCATGCAGTGGCTTTAACATGTTAGCTACGTTTGGCACAAACTTTGCGTAGTATGTCAGTAGTCCTAAGAATGATCTCAGCTGACTCACGTTCTGTGGGGATGGAGCTTCCACAACAACCTTCACCTTCGATGGCGCCTTGTGGAGCCCCGAACTGTCAATGACGTGGCCCAGGTACTCAACAGAGGACCGGAAAAACTCGCATTTGTCCTTCCGGACCCTCAGACTGTACTCCTCCAATCTCTGTAGTATAGCGTTCAGGTTTCTCAGGTGCTCCTGCTCGTCTTTGCCGGGGATGAGTAGATCATCGAGGTAACATTGGACCCCAGTGAGCCCGCTCAGTATCTGGTCCATAGCTCTCTGAAACAAGGCCGGAGCTGAGGTGATTCCAAAAGGAAGCCTCCGGTACCTGTACAGTCCTTTGTGAGTCACTATGGTCAACAGTTCTTGTGACTCTTGGTCCACATGCATCTGTAGATAGGCCTGACATAAGTCTATCTTACTGAATTTTTGTCCTCCAGCTAAACCAGAAAAGAGGTCGTCAATGAGGGGTAGTGGATATTTTTCAGCAGTCAAGACTGAGTTAATGGTGACTTTGCAACCACCACAGAGTCTGAGTGATCCATAATTTTTTATGACTGGAACAACGGGTGTGGCCCATTCACTAACATTCACTGAATCCAATACTCCATTCTCGACTAGTCTGTTTAGCTCAATTTCAACTTTTGGTTTTATGGCGTATGGGACAGGTCTAGCTTTGAAACATTTTGGCTTGCCGTCTGGTTTCACAGTCAGTTTAACTGTTATGTCTTTCATACTGCCAAGGTCTCCTTTGAACACATCCGCGTGTTTCCTCATGCCACACACTAACCTATCACGTATAGTGTCACTCATTGATCGCCCAAATTCACAGTGTTCAGATATCTGTTTCAATACAGCCACAAACTGTGAGATTGATTCCCCCTCCTCTTGATTTCTCTTATGAAACCTGAATCTCTCTGCGATTATCAGTGGTTTGGGAAAATAATGTCCTTTTAAGGTAGCCACAATTTCATCATATGATTTATCACCAGGTTTTTCAGGCATTACTAGGCTGCGCAGTAGATTGAATGTTTTTCCTCCCATGACAGTCAAAAATGTTGGCACAACGACTTCTGCTATAAGATATATTGTTAAAAACACTCATCAGCCCAAGTTCCATCGTTATCGGGAAACCAGACCCAAGGCTCTCTAAAACTGTTCCTTGAGAGTGTTGTAAGGTGACTATCATTAAGGTGATGATGGTTATTTTATCAAATCAATTAACTATGTTTAATTATTACCTGATTAAATTAATAATGTAACAATTAACTCATTAGCAATCTTGGGGCACCACAGAAAAAGTTTATTTAATGAGTTACCGTTTCCCTAATTAACTCTAGAATATATCGTTATCATAATAATAATAATAATTATTATCTCATATCAGTGTCATTCTGAACGTCGTTGACTTGAAATCTGCGCAAACCCTAGTCTAAATGATGATTCAACTATACACAAATTGGCTTAATTATTTATTTACTAACTAACTAAATAATCACACAGAATTACATAAACACACACACAGGATAGATTATACGTTGATTACTACCATAATGCAATGAAAAGACCCTAGTTGACTAACCCGATATGACGGCTTGTTACACAATGAACGTGGTGGGGAAAGAAAGAGCGGGAGAGACAGAGGGGACCCATTGTACATACATGTGGAAAATACGCTCATCGTAAATATGAATATTTAGCACCCTAACAACCACTTATTCGGATTTAGAAATCCAACACATATTTACGCTTATATGTCTTTGTCGTCTCTCTGTTGAAATCCCTCGATCCGTCTGTGACGAATAGTTCGACAGAAAGTCTCTGGTTGTGTAAGTCTCTGGTTGTTCACCAGAGGTCACAATGTCCTCAGTTATAGTAGTAAGCTTTCTTTGTTCTGGAAGTGTTCGTTAGAATGGACACATCAGATGTTCCAATGGTCGTTTGATAAGATCTTCCTTGTGTCTTTGGTCAAGGTTCTAGACTACTTTACATGCAGAGCTGCAGGCAGTGCATGTCTTAGTCTAGTCTTCTTCATTCATTGAGTTTTGGAGGGTCTTGTCAAATATTCAGCTCGCGCTGCACGTATACTGGTCTAGTAGTTTTAAACCATTTTATACGCCAGTAGCAACCTGGCCTGTACTGGTCTAATGTAAATTTCGCTCGCAGTCCTTTTGTGCACTCGCCTTGGAAGGCAGTTCCATCACATTGCCACAATGGCTGTGCTCACGTGGGCGTGGTTATTGACTGGGTAAAAATTTCTATGACAAAAATTATCAAATTTAGAAGGCTAAATTATCTTGCTATCTTTTCACAAATAGTTTCATATTTAATCATATACGGTTTACAACATTTAGATGTAAACCTGACCCCTTGAAAGCATACACTTTCAGAAATACAGTTATTTAGTTATACCGTCCTTAATGATATCACAAAGCAACAACTGATTTGACATGATTATTGTTTAGATCCCCAACCATTTCCCACATTATTTATGGTAGAAATATTGTTTCAATGTCCAATATTTTTATGTTAAAGTACTGCAAAGTCTCTCTCTGTTGTAACACTCAGACATTCCAGTCTCAATACAACAAATGCAAGAGAGAGAGAAAGTTTACGACTGTTTGTTAAAGTCCTAGAACCGGCTCCACTGCCCCTCTTCCTCTCTGGTGGGAGAGAGGGGGGGGGCTCTCTTTGATCCTCACCCAGGAAGGAAAGTCATGACAAGAGCTATCCTCCTTTAGGTTTTTGCTCCAATCCCATTTGTATCTAACCTGATTAATCTTATGAACCAGATAGTCATTAGAGTCATGTGAGCTAGATTAGGGTTGGAGTAAAAACATACCGGATGGTAGCTCTCCAGGAACAGGGTTGGAGAGCCCTGGTATAGACCAATACAGATATTAAAATCATGTTCTTGTCCGACTCGCTCTGTTGGAGAAACAATAGACATGTTATGTTAGCAAGTCAGACATCGTTATCTAGTGAGACTCCTGCTCCCACTAAAAGACCAATGCAGACATTAGATAAGCAAGTGAGACAGACAGACATACAGACAGTCTGAACCTACTACTTTCCTGTTTCCTGTTCACTCTGTAGAGAGAGAGAGAGAGACCAAAACAGTTGTAAACTTTCAAATACAATCCTGTCTATTTACAGTCCAACACATGCATCAGATTAGCTAGTGAGTAACAGGCATTTTACTACAACTACTGTAACAGTGTATTCAGAAAGTATTTACACCCCTTGACTTTTTCCAAATGTTGTTGCGTTACAGCCTCAATTTAAAATTAATTAAATTGAGATGTTTGTCACTGGATTACACACAATACCCCATATTGCCAAAGTTGAATTATGTTCAATTTTTTTGTTGTGTATTAATTAAAAATTAAAAGCTGAAAAGTATTCAACCCATTTGTTATAGCAAGCCTAAATTAGTTCAGGAGTAAAAATCTGCTTAACAAGTCACATAATAAGTTACATGGAATCACCTTGTGTGCAATAATAATGTTTAACATAATTATTTTTTATGACTACCTAATCTCTGTACCCAACACATACAATTATCTGTAAGGTACCTCAGTTGAGCAGTGACTTTCAAACACAGATTCAACCACAAAAACCAGAGAGGTTTTCCAATACCTCACAAAGAAGCGAACCTATTGGTAGATGGGTAAAAAAAGAAGCAGACATTGCATATCCATTTGACCATGGTGTAGTTATGAACTACTCTTTGGATGGTGCATCAATGAACAGCATTCTCACATAGGTGTTCCTTTTGTCCAGGTGGGAAAGGGCAGTGTTGGGGCGGTATTCAAATTGGAGTGGGTCTAGGGTATCAGTGACGATGCTGTTTATGGGAGCCGTGACCAGCCTTTCAAAGCAATTCATGGATATTGACGTGAGTGCTACGGGGCGGTAATCATTTAGGCAGATTACCTTCACTTTCTTGGGCACAGGGACTATGGTGGTCTGCTTGAAATGTGTAGGTATTACAGACAGTCAGGGAGAGGTTGAAAATGTCAGTGGAGACACTTGCCAGTTGGTCTACGCATGCTTTGCGTATACGTCCTGGTAATCCATCTGGCCCCTCAGCTTTGTGAATGTTGACCTGTTTAAAGGTCTTGCTCACATTGGCTACTGAGAGCGTGATCACACAGTCATCCAGAACAGCTGGTGCTCTCGTGCATGCTTCAATATTGCTTGCCTCGAAGCGAGCATAAAAGGCATTTAGCGCGTCTGGTAGGCTCACGTCACTGGGCAGCTCGCGTCTGGGTTTCCCTTTGTAGTATGTAATAGTTTTCAAGCCCTGCCACATCCGACGAGCATCAGAGAATGGTGTAGTAGGATTCAATCTTAATCATGTATTGACGCTTTGCTTGTTTGATGGTTCGTCTGAGGGCATAGCGAGACTTCTTATAGGCGTCCTGATTAGTGTCCTGGTCCTTGAAAGCGGCAGCTCTACCCTTTAGCTCAGTGCGGATGTTGCCTGTAATCCATAGCTTCTGGTTGAGGTATGTACGTACAGTCACTGTGGGGACAACGTCCTCGATGCACTTATTGGTGAAGCCAGTGACTGATGTGGTGTACTCCTCAATGCCATCTGAAGAATCACAGAAAATATTCCAGTCTGTGCTAGCATAGCAGTCCTGTATCTTAGCATCTGCTTAATCTGACCACTTTTTTATTGACCGCTTTAATTTTCGCTTGTAAGCAGCAATCAGGAGGATAGAATTATGGTCAGATTTGCCAAATGGAGGGCGCTCTGGTTGCACATTTAAAAACAGATTTAAGTTTCCCTGCATTAAAGTCCCCGGCCACTTGGAGCGCCACCTCTGGATGAGCATTTTCCTATTTGCTTATGGCGGTATACAGCTCATTGAGTGCGGTCTTAGTGCCAGCATCGGTCTGTGGTGGTATGTAGACAGCATTGAAAAATACAGATTTAAACTCTCTAGGTAGATCGTGTGGTCTACAGCTTATCTTGTGATACTCTACCTCAGGCGAGTAAAACCTTGAGACTTCCTTAGATATTGTGCACCAGCTGTTGTTTGCAAATATACATAGACCCCACTCCTTGTCTTACCAGAGGCTTCTGTTCTATCCTGCTGATACAGTGTATAACCCGCCAGCTGTATGTTATTCATGTCGTCGTTCAGCCATGACTCGGTGAAACAAGATATTTTAATGTCCCATTGGGAAGATATACGTGCTTTTAGTTTGTCCAATTTATTAGCTAGCGATTGTACATTGGCCAATAGTATGGATGGCAACGGCAGATTAGCCACTCGTCGGCGGATCCTCACAAGGCACCCCAATCTCTTTCCACGATACCTCTTTCGTCTTTTTCTTTTGCGAATGACGGGGATAAGGGCCTGTTCGGGTGTCTGGAGTAAATCCCTCTCGTCCGACTCATTAAATAGAAATTCTTCGTCCAGTTCAAGGTGAGTAATCGCTATTCTGATTTCCAGAAACTCTTTTCGGTCATAAGAGACAGAAGCAGCAACATTATGTACAAAATAATGCGAAAAAACAAATGGCACGGTTGGTTAGGAGCCTATGAAATGGCAGCCATCCCGTCCGGCGCCATCTTATATCCAAATCAAATAGAAGAAGAAGAGATTATTTATCTTTGGAGAGTGATACTCCAGTAACATCAAACCTTCATTCTAGAACCGATTGGAACCTACATTCTAGACTCCAGGGAGGATTATCTGAAACCTGCATTAGCCTTCCCATTGGAAACCATGATGCCTGCATGGTGTGAAGATTCCAAAGATATCCGCCACAGTCTTACACAACAGACTAATTCCAATAGTTTGGCATGCCAGATTCTTATAGTCATTTGCATGTAATTAAATATAGTTTTTTTGTCAAGAAAGGAAATGTACAATCACATAATTTCACCATTCATTGTGTTCATCAGATGGGCTGATTGTCTTGTACAGAACCTTTAATATAATTTAATAGGACCTTTATGTTGGGTTGTTATGGTGAAACTATACATGCTGGACTCAATAGTTATTCTATAGGTTGTATAGCCTTTGTCATAAACATGTACTTTTACTGACATGTAAAGACAACAACTGAACCTAACCTTATTAATGATATACATATTCATATGTTGTTTATTGTTTTGAAGTGTTGTTGCACATATAGCATTAACATAATTAACAGGAAGATTGAATGCTGCAAGCAGCAAACACAAAAGCCATTATACGTTCGCCTCAATCAGGATGATTGCTATTTTATACTTTAATAATATCAATATATTCTGCTCTTTGCTTCTGTAAGCACAACAAATGGTAGTGATAATATAGCTACACAAATCAAAATCATTATAACATAAAACAATCACCTTTTCTTTCAGTAATGACAAATATAAAATCAGGAATCCAACTGTACCTTATTTCCACTCGCCATAACGCCTGATTTAAAAATCACTTCCTTATCATGCAGCTTTCAATAGATCCAAACAGATCCAAACAGATCCAATAGATTCTTCTTCAGTATCTATGTGGTACAATATGGGGCACTGCGTGAAGTCTCCTGGTCATTTATGGAACATCTTGCCTACACCCTAATCTGCTGGCAGATCACCTCCCATTGCATGGCCTAAAAAAATGGCAAGTACTAGGCCAGAGGATTAAAACAGTCTCTAGCATCAACAGCTACTGCAGGTCATGTTTAACCATTGAGGTGTTCACCATGGAATAGGGTTGGTGTCAATTCATTTAAATTCAGTCAAAATGTCAATTTACATACAATTGAAAACAACATAATCTCAATCCCAAGGCCTCTGCACCTGAGCATTTTACTGTCACTTGTTTGCTTTTTGACTTATTTCCTTTTCCTTATGTAAACACATAAAAAAATGCAGAATTCCGGTTTACTTCCAGAACTGAATGGAAATGGAATTGACCCAAACTTATTCTGTTTAGACAGATAAGTTGCCTCCCTCAATGTTCCTATGGTCTTACATGATTGTAGAGGTTCTGGCGTCAGTTGGGACAGAGTGGACGAGTTGGAAATCGGATGTGCGTCACATATCCGACTTGTCTGTCTGAAGAGAGTTGTCTGTCTGAAGAGAGCCCTCCCTGGATTTTTTGTTGTTGTTGTTACTTTTAATGGTGCACTGTGCAGAAATCGCTCCACCATTTCCTGTTTACTAAAATTTGAATATTTTGGTTAATTTCAGTTTATGTGACAAAACAAGCAAGTATAGTGCAGAGAATCATTGTACCATCCAAACCCTTGTGAAATATATGGCCTATAACCAAAAATATAGCATTTTCATTTTAAGTTGGTGTACTTTACCAAACCGAAAGTAAAAGATACAAAAACTACACTTAAGAACGGAAAGCATAGAAATAGCACACAGAGAGCAGTTTTACAGCTTTCTAGACTTGTTTTCAATGAGAATGACAGATCTATAACTCCCAATTTTTTGTGAATTTGGTCAGGTTGCCCAAAAAGTTACATATTGCAGCTTTATGTCCAAGAGAAGCCAACATCCTCCCCAGACCTTGCCATTGCTAGCTTATGTTGCTGCAAGGTCTTGGATTTCTGAGACTCTACAGAGTGACCAGGGAGGTAACTACATAAGGTTGCATGGCGGCCAGGAATAGGTTCTCACCTTTGGGAGCCTGTACTTGTCTCTTAGGCACACCCTCAGAGTTGCCCGCTCAGCCTTCTTGTGTAAGAAGTCTGCGTCTCTCTCCATCCTGAAAAACAGACAAAGGTAATGAATGACTGATTGATTGATTGATTGATTAATTAATTGATATCTAGCGTGACCAGGTCATGGATAACTGTATGTATGTACAGTATGCATGTATATACTACAGTTGAAGTCGGAAGTGTACATACACTTAGGTTGGAGGCATTAAAACTAGTTTCTCAACCACTCCACAAAATAATTGTTAAACTATAGCTTTGGCAAGTCGGTTAGGAAATATACTTTGCGCATGACACAAGTAATTTTTCCAACAATTGTTTACAGAAAATTATTTCACTTATAATTCAATGTATCACAATTCCAGTGGGTCAGAAGTTTACATAGACTAAGTTGACTTTAAACAGTTTGGAAAATTCCAGAAAATGATGTCATAGCCTTAGAAGCTTCTGATAGGCTAATTGACAACATTTGATTCAATTGGAGGTGTACCTGTGGATGTATTTCAAGGCCTACCTTCAAACTCAGTGCCTCTTTGCTTGACATCATGGGAAAATCAAAAGAAATCAGCCGAGACCTCAAAAAACGAATTGTAGACCTCCAAAAGTCTGGTTCATCCTTGGGAGAAATTTCCAAATGCCTGAAGGTACCACGTTAATCTGTACAAACAATAGTACGCAAGTATAAACACCATGGGACCACGCAGCGGTCATACCGCTCAGGAAGGAGACGCGTTCTGTCTCCTAGAGATGAACGTACTTCCGTGCGAAAAGTGCAAATCAATCCCAGAACAACAGCAAAGTACCTTGTGAAGATGCTGGAGGAAACAGGTACAAAAGTATCTATATCCACAGTAAAATTAGTCATACATCAACATAACCTGAAAGGCCGCTCAGCAAAGAAGACGCCACTGCTCCAAAACCTCCATACAAAAAGCCAGACTATGGTTTACAACTGCACATGGGGACAAAGATCGTACTTTTTGGAGAAATGTCCTCTGGTCTGATGAAACAAAAATAGAACTGTTTTGCCATAATGACCATCGTTATGTTTGGAGGAAAAAGGGGGAGGAGTGCAAGCCGAAGAACACCATCCCAATCGTGAAGCATGGGGGTGGCAGCATCATGTTGTGGGGGTGCTTCACTAGAGGAGGGACTGGTGCACTTCACAAAATAGATGGCAACATTAGGTAGGAAAATTATGTGGATATATTGAAGCAACATCTCAAAACATCAGTCAGGAAGTTAAAGCTTGGTCACAAATGGGTCTTCCAAGTGGACAATGACCCCAAGCATACTTCCAAAGTTGTGTAAAATGACGTAAGGACAACAAAGTCAAGGTATTGGAGTGGCCATCACAAAGCCCTGACCTCATCCTATAGAAAATGTGTGGGCAGAACTGAAAAAGCATGTGCGAGCAAGGAGGCCTACAAACCTGACTCAGTTACACGAGCTCTGTCAGGAGGAATGGGCCAAAATTCACCCAACTTATCGTGGGAAGCTTGTGGAAGGCTACCTAAAATGTTTGACCCAAGTTAAACAATTTAAAGGCAATGCTTCCAAATACTAATTGAGTGTATGTAAACTTCTGACCCACTGTGAATGTGATGAAAGAAATAAAAACTGAAATTAATCATTCTCTCTACTATTATTCTGACATTTCACATTCTTAAAATAAAGTGGTGATCCTAACTGACCTGAGACAGGGAATTTTTACTAGGATTAAACGTCAGTAATTGTGAAAAACTGATTGTAAATGTATTTGGCTAAGGTGTATGTAAACTTCCGACTTCAACTGTATATGTTTGTTTACTGTGCATTCAAACACAATAATGGTTTGGATATTATCTTGTTTTAACCAAAGGTACATTATATTAGCGTGATCCACCAGCACTCGATCAGGATGGTGGAACATGGCTAACATTCTATAGCTACCATGCAAATACATTGTAATCCCAGACTGTAGAACAAAACCTAAAGTTTAAAAGATGCAGGGCTTATGGATGTTGACCCTTACAACAGTGTAAATTGCTAAATTGTAATTACTTCGCCACTATTGGCCTATTTATTGCCTTACCTCCTTACTTAATTTTGCACACACTGTATACAGATTTTTCTATTGTGTTATTGACTGTATGTTTGTTTATCCCATGTGTAACTCTGTGTTGTTGTTTTTGTCACACTGCTTTGCTTTATCTTCGCCAGGTCGCAGCTTTAAATGAGAACTTGTTCTCAACTGTCCTACCTGATTAAATAAAGGTGAAATAAAAATAAAATAAAATGTTTCCTGACCTTTTGTGCCATGGGTTAACCATGAGATGGGTTTAGGTAAGAAGCTAATGAGGTTCAGACTACATAATCTCACTGTCAATCATATGCTGCTTCCATCATTTGAAATTAGAACATGGAGGATGGCTGGCTGCTATCATAGATTTGTGTATGATTACTGTGTTATAGTATGGTTACTGGCTGCTATCATAGATTTTTGTATGATTACTGTGTTATAGCATGGTTACTGGCTGCTATCATAGATTTTTGTATGATTACTGTGTTATAGTATAGTTACTGCTGCTATCATAGATTTTTGTAGGGTTACTGTGTTATAGGCAAATGGCTGCTTGTTTTCTTCCTGCTTTTTTTAAGGCACATGCTATGGCTCCGAAACAATAATTTATTAAACAAACATTTCCACCGCTTTCCTCTTGTGTCATTATGATGGCTTTAGACAACCCAGACCATATGAACAATGACATACAATGCATGGTCAATTCATTATTGTATTGACATTAGGCTAAGGGTTATGAGAATCCCTTTCTTGGACAGTTTGTTCCAACCTCATTGGTCACTGTGGAAATGGAACTGTTTACCCTAGCCAATTAAAGAGGAGGATTATTAATTGGCCAGGTTGAGGGATAGGGCCAGATTGAGGACTAGGACAAAACACCCAACACAGCCACAGCATACCACTAACTCTTGCAATGCTTGGCTCTGTTTTGAGAGACAAAGGCCAAGACACCCAACCTAGTCACACAGCCACAGTTTAACCTTAATTTATATGCAGATGATACAGTCTTATACTCAGCTGGCCCCTCCCCGGATTTTGTGTTAAATGCTCTACAACAAAGCTTTCTTAGTGTCCAACAAGCTTTCTCTACCCTTAACCTTGTTCTGAACACCTCCAAAACAAAAGTAACGTGGTTTGGTATGAAGAATGTCCCTCTCCCCACAGGTGTGATTTCTACCTCTGAGGGTTTAGAGCTTGAGGTAGTCACCTCATACAAGTACTTGGGAGTATGGCTAGACGGTACACTGTCCTCCTCTCAGCACAAATCAAAGCTGCAGGCTAAAGTTAAATCTAGACTTGGTTTCCTCTATTGTAATCACTCCTCTTTCACCCCAGCTGCCAAAAGGTATCCTGATTCAGATGACCATCCTACCCATGCTAGATTACGGAGACATAATTTATAGATCAGCAAGTAAGGGTGCTCTCGAGCGGCTAGATGTTCTTTACCATTCGGCCATCAGATTTGCCACCAATGCTCCTTATAGGACACATCACTGCACCCTATACTCCTCTGTAAGCTGGTCATCTCTGTATACGCGTCGCAAGACCCGCTGGTTGATGTATATTTATAAAACCCTCTTAGGCCTCACTCCCTCCTATCTGAGATATCTACTGCAGCCCTCATCCTCCACATACAACACCCGTTCTGCCAGTCACATTCTGTTAAAGGTCCCCAAAGCACACACATCCCTGGGTCGCTCCACTTTTCAGTTTGCTGTAGCTAGCAACTGGAACGAGCTGCAACAAACACTCAAACTGGACAGTTTTATCTCTTCTTGACCTTTGTGCTGTGTTGTCTGTGCCCAATAATGTTTGTACCATGTTTTGTGCTGCTACCATGTTGTGTTGCTACCATGTTGTTGTGTTGCTACCATGCTATGTTGTCATGTGTTGCTGCCTTAATATGTTGTTGTCTTAGGTCTCTCTTTATGTAGTGGTGTGTTGTCTCTCTTGTCGTGATGTGTGTTTTGTCCTATATTTATATATATATTTTTTGGTTTTGTTTTAATCCTAGCCCCCGTCCCCACAGGAGGCCTTTTGCCTTTTGGTAGGCCGTCATTGTAAATAAGAATTTGTTCTTAACTGACTTGCCTAGTTAATAAATATAAAATATTTTAAAAAAAAATTAAAACCTGCTCTGCTCTGCTCTGCTCTCACAGACATAGGCTATGTCCCGAATCTCTACCCATCTCCAGAAGTGTGCACTTCTTCACTGACCCTCATGCATTGAAAAGCATTGGATTGGTGCAAGCATGACTGAAGGGAGTTTCCACCATATTCCTCACAGCAGTTCATTCCTTGTATATCCATGAGGGGAGTGTACAAGTGCATACTTTGGGAAAAGGGTAGAAAATATAAATGTAGCCATACACCAAGACACCCAACACAGTCACAGTATTTATTTTACCTTTATTTAACTAGGCAAGTCAGTTAGGAACAAATTCTTATTTTCAATGACGGCCTAGGAACAGTGAACTGCCTGTTCAGGGGCAGAACAACAGATTGGGGCTTTGAACTTGCAACCTTTCGGTTACTAGTCCAACGCTCTAACCACTAGGATAACCTGCCGCCCCATTATAACTAACCCCTTCTGCTCTGTTCTCTGTGGAGATTGGTCATGATGACTAGAACCAGTTGAGACAATTTGTCCAAGAGCTCCAGGTTGAAATTTCCCATAGGTACAGATCTAGCATCAGCTTCCCTTACCCCAATCCTAACCTTAACCATTAGTATCAGCAGCTCCATCGTCACAGTATATCCAAGGACAAGGAAGAGGAGTTGTTTACTTCTACTCAATTAAAATAAAGGTTAGTTCTAGAGGCTCAAATTCATTAGCATTTTGCTGTAACACTTTACCTAAAGCCTTTAGGTAAAATGCTTTCTAACTTATAAGCATGTGGGAGCCTTTATAATGTTATTAAGAGACTTTATGTTATCTCTCTGTGTATCAGCATTTCAACTGATTCAAAATGATGAATACAAGACATTGTACGGTGGTCATACTGTACATGCTCATGACAGGTCTTACAAAGCAGTTCTAACTGTTACAAAGCCTTATAACGGCATCATATTGCATCATACTTGCAGGCTTCAAATAAAGTGTTATCAAAATTAACATCTGATCTGTGTGTGGGCATTTTCCGCCAGATGGCAACAGAATTGTTCCCTAAATCATGGGAGGAAGGGCTAATCTGGTTACGTAATCTGTTTTGGATGAAGCATCAATAAAATTATTATATTACAGTAAAACATTAACACTGATGAAAAATGTCAGTGTTTGGCTAAGGCTATGCTATATTTTGTTGCAATATAGAAATTACATCCTGACATGTACAATATTTTTTCGACAAATGTTGTAACCTTTGTGGATTCATTTGGTGATTGTTCACATTTCTGTTTTGAACAGCAATCAGAGCATGCCCAACTGGGCAGCAGCCACATCATGTTACATAAACAAAACAAAATAACAGTGACAAGCAAAATCAAGAGCAGAGACTATTGTCTTTTGAGTGAAACAGTAGAGAATACTTCCTCCTGTTTGATGTGTCTTTGAGCAAGGCACTTAACCCTAATTGCTCCTGTAAATCATTCTGGATAAGAGCGTCTGCTAAATGACTCAAATGTAAATGTGAAAGACAATTATTCCTGTCTGAAACTGTGTTTAGGAGTAAACTTGACAGAGTGCTGAAATTATTTTAGATAGACAAAGCTTTAATAAGATGGCATTAGATCTATTATTTTTCACTTCACCATCAAAGTGCCTCTTACACCATCACAGTTAAATCATCATGGGTCAAATTTGGCAGCCATTTTGAAAATTCCACCTCGGGTCTTAGTAGTTCAGGAACTAAATAGGATAGTAGCCAAAAAAATCTAATCACTTTTCAAAATGTAAGACTATTTTGCAGATTTGTTTTACTTTATTTTAGTGCTGATCCATTTGAGTGTTATCAGATTCAATGTTGGTTAGACAGTTGGGCGTCAACAACAATATTGTTGACAACACAGCAGAGGATCAATGATCAGAGATGAATTGTGTAATGGTGGTTGTGGTTGAAAGGGACTGGGGTGACTTGGAACACAAGAAACAAGCATGTATTTTTACAGAAAGAATATGCTCAAAAAACTCCAGTTTGAGTTTGGGTCTCTATTCTAACCTTGAATGACTAAACCATCAAGAAATAAGTCAAATGAACCAAAATAATAATAAACTGTAACAACGGGAATACATGTAGATACATTAGAAAACTAGAAAAATTCAACAATACAATGAAATATACAGTACCGGTCAAAAGGTTGGACACACATATTCATTCAAGGGTTTATCTTTATTTTTACTATTTTCGACATTGTATCATAATGGTGAAGACATCAAAACTATTAAATAACACATATGGAATCATGTAGTAACCAAACAAGTGTTAAGCAAAGCTGTTATCAAGGCAAAGGGTGGCTACATTGAAGAATCTCACATATATTTTGATTTGTCACTTTTTTGGTTACTACATGATTCCATATGTGTTATTTCACAGTTTTGATGTCTTCACTATTATTCTACAATGTCAGAAAATTGTAAAAAAAAAAAAAAAAAAGTAAAAATCATGGAATGAGTAGGTGTGTCCAAACTTTTGACTGGTATGTAAAAAAATAGGAAGGAGCAGAATTCCTGCATGGTGCTAGTCAAGGTCAGATGGAATAGTGGTGGTGGTGGTGTCATTGCGTAGGATTAGCCAGCCATGTTCTCTGCTTTCCATGATCCAACAACAACAGCAAAACAAAATGGAGTTTCGGCGACAGGGCAGTTTACTTACTTCTCCTCCACCAACTGTTTTTGGTACTCCTCATACTCTTCGCGTGTCATCCCTGCTGCTTTGGCTGGGTCGGCAGGTGCCGCCTCCACATCCTCGTCTCCTCCACCCATAGGATTCAAACCAGCCAGCGGGTTAGGCATCATTGTCTTGATTAGGAACATCTTGCTGCTCTAGACTTGGAGATATAGATATTATATTATTGTAAATAAGACTAGTTGCTTCCCTATGGTCACCACTGATGGGTTGGGATTCTTAGCGGTTGGTTAGGTCCAATAGGATCCTGTATGTCTAGCTAACCTGTCCTGCTGCTTGGATTTGTAGTGAAGGACGCAATGACGGCTAGGGAACAGACACCAACATTTTTATTTTTTTACGCCCGGCCGTAATCTGGATTAAACCTCACTACAGCCCCACCATACTAAGAGGCAGATGGCCTGGTTGTCCGCATTCTATTTTTATAACACACAACTTTATGGATGCATATTGATTATGAGACATGTTCAATCAATGGCAGTATTGGTGTACAGCACCATGCAGAGGTCACGGTAACATTTTGTGATTTCAAGATCCCAAAACATTCTTGTTCTTCTGTCAGTTGGTTGGTGCAGACGTCACGTACTGTATGTTGCTTCCACCCGCCCATTGCTAGTAATCCCATTACTTAAGAAAGGTTGGCCCCTCCCATGTGGCATATCTACCAGAGAGTTACATTTATACCCTGCCTGAGCTGAGGGCTGATGGCTGGAGGGGGAAGAGGAGCCAGATGATCAGCTTGTTTATCTAGCAGACCTGGGACTCAAGTAGTATTTAAACAAAATGTAATACTCAGCTGTGCTTGATTGAGAAAGCCTGGCACAATGGAACCCAATTGAATAGTCCCAAAAGTGCAAACCCTGCTCATCTAGCACTAGAGACATGCTCATTCAAACCCTCAAAGTATTTGAAAGGCCGATTTGAAAGGCACCCCATTCCTCAAGTCTTCTGCCCTAGGTGTGCACTTGTTCACTTCCTATTTCTCCACCCTTCTGCCTTAAGTGTGCACTTGTATACTTCCCATTCCTCAACCCTTCTGCCTTAAGTGTGCACTTGTTCACTTCCCTTTATCTATTTAAAGGAAGTGAACAGGTTTAAAACCAATGCTGGAAACTAATGCTTACACCAATCCAAGAGACACCAATCCCCCTGCACGTTATGACTATGCAATCACCAATGACCTTTGATAGATTCAGATTAACCCCATGCTTCTTAGATTGCCATTGGAGTGGCTGGAAAGAGATGATATGCAAACAGAAAAGAAAACATCCTTTATATGCAAACATGAAAAAAACTTTAGATAACAGAAAATACATGACTGCATACAGATCATAAACATAACTGTGAACAGAACAGAACAGTGTACCAAATGTACTGAAAGCGGGGCTGTATATGGTCATATTCTCATTATCAAATGATGATATTTATAATTGCTAGGTAATTATATAGGGATAAAGATAATTGTATAACATTTGCCTTTATCTATAGCTCCGCTGTTGTGTTGGCCGTTGATTGTGCTGTGGCAGGGGAGCCAGGGGAGGCAGCTAACTTAGCTTTCCTGGATGTGAAAGAAATTGAATTGTCTTTTTTATGACGTGACAATATGGTCTGATGAGAGATCATTAGCTGTCCCAAATGGCAGTGCACCATACATGGAATAGGGTGCCATTTGAGACACAATGGAATTCATTGTGATTTCACAATCCAATTTCTCTGCCATTATTGTGGGTATGCACAGGTGGCATTAAGAACTTAAGAATGGACATGAAGAAGAGCGGAAGGCCATAGCGCAGTACATCCTGTTTACAAGCGTCATGCTATTTCTTGTGTCCTCAACGGCATCCCAAATAAAAATAGTATTCAGTTGTTCACAATTAAGTTGCCTTGGAGGTTGCATGTCACAAAAGTGTACAGGCTCCAATATGGTCAAAATGTCCTTCTGGAAAGAAGTGATTGTATAACACAAACCTAGAGCAAAATGAATTAGATATCCTTAATGCTGTACTAAACTGACTTCTGGACTGTTTGTTTGGTTAACCTTTTTTTAAATGAAATTAAACAATGTATTTGAGTCTTTTTCAAATCAAATCAAATAAGTCACATACAGTCGTGGCCAAAAGTTTTGAGAATGGCACAAATTTTTATTTCAAAAAAGTTTGCTGCTTCAGTGTCTTTAGATATTTTTGTCAGATGTTACTATGGAATACTGAAGTATAATTACAAGCATTTCATGAGTGTCAAAGGCTTTTATTGACAATTACATGAAGTTGATGCAAAGAGTCAATATTTCATTTTCAAGACCTCTGCAATCCGCCCTGGCATGCTGTCAATTAGTCTTCCCTGTGGCTCAGTTGGTAGAGCATGGTGTTTGCAATGCCAGGGTTGTGGATTCGATTCCCACGGGGGGCCAGCACAAAAAAAAAAATGCATGAAATGCAATGTATGCATTCACTACTGTAGGTCGCTCTGGATAAGAGCGTCTGCTAAATGACTAAAATGTAAATGTAATTAACTTCTGTGCCACATCCTGAATTATCAATGCTTGGAGTTTGTCGGAATTTGTGGGTTTTTGTTTGTCCACCCGCCTCTTGAGGATTGACCACAAGTTCTCAATGGGATTAAGGTCTGGGGAGTTTCCTGGCCGTGGACCCAAAATATTGATATTTTGTTCCCCGAGCCACTTAGTTATCACTTTTGCCTTATGGCAAGGTGCTCTATCATGCTGGAAAAGGCATTGTTCGTCACCAAACTGTTCCTGGATGGCTGGGAGAAGTTGCTCTCGGAGGATGTGTTGGTACTATTCTTTATTCATGGCTGTGTTCTTAGGCAAAATTGTGAGTGAGCCCACTCCCTTGGCTGAGAAGCAACCCCACACATGACTGGTCTCAGGATGTTTTACTGTTGGCATGACACAGGACTGATGGTAGCGCTCACCTTGTCTTCTCCAGACAAGCTTTTTTTCCGGATGCCCCAAACAATCGTAAAGGGGATTCATCAGAGAAAATGACTTTACCCCAGTCCTCAGCAGTCCAACACCTGTACCTTTTGCAGAATATCAGTCTGTCCCTAATGTTTTTCCTGGAGATAAGTGGCTTCTTTGCTGCCCTTCTTGACACCAGGCCATCCTCCAAACGTCTTCGCCTCACTGTGTGTGCAGATGCACTCACACGTGCCTGCTGCCATTCCTGAGCAAGCTCTGTACTGGTGGTGCCCCAATCCCGCAGCTGAATCAACTTTAGGAGACGGTCCTGGCGCTTACTGGACTTTCTTGGGTGCCCTGAAGCCTTCTTCACAACAATTGAACCGCTCTTCTTGAAGTTCTTGATGATCCGATAAATGGTTGATTTAGGTGCAATCTTACTGGCAGCAATATCCTTGCCTGTGAAGCCCTTTTAGTGCAAAGCAATGATAACGGCACGTGTTTCCTTGCAGATAACCATGGTTGACAGAGGAAGAACAATGATTCCAAGCAGCACCCGCCTTTTGAAGTTTCCAGTCTGTTATTCGAACTCAATTAGCATGGCAGAGTGATCTCCAGCCTTGTCCTCATCAACACTCACACCTGTGTTAATGAGAGAATCACTGACCTGATGTCAGCTGGTCCTTTTGTGGCAGGCTGAAATGCAGTGGAAATTTTTTTGGGGGATTCAGTTCATTTGCATGGCAAAGAGGTACTTTGGAATTAATTGCAATTCATCGGATCACTCTTCATAACATTCTGGAGTATATGCAAATTGCCATCATACAAACTGAGGCAGCAGACTTTGTGAAAATTAATATTTTTGTCATTCTCAAAACTTTTGGCCACGACTGTACACATGGTTAGCAGATGTTAATGCGAGAGTAGCTAAATGCTTGTGCTTCTAGTTCCAACAGTGCAGTAATATCTAACAAGTAAGCTAACAATTCCCAACAACTACCTAATACACACAAATCTAAAGGGGTGAATGAGAATATGTATATATAAGTATATGGATGAGCGATGGCCGAGCAGCATAGGCAAGTTGCAGTAGATGGTATAAAATACAGTATGTACATGTGATATGAGTAATATGTAGACATTATTAAAGTGGCATTATTTGAAGTGGAATTGTTTAAAGTGACTAGTGATACATTTATTAAAGTGTCCAGTGATCTCAATGCAGGCAGCAGCCACTCTGAGTTAGTGATTGCTATTTAGCAGTCTGATGGCCTTGTGATAGTAGCTGTTTCTCAATCTCTCGGTCCCAGTTTTGATGCACCTGTACTAACCTCGCCTTCTGGATGATAGCGGTATGAACAGGCAGTGGCTCGGGGGGCTGTTGTCCTTAATGATCTTTTTGGCCTTTCTGTGACATCGGGTGCTGTAGGTGACATGGAGGGCAGGTAGTTTGCCCCCGGTGATGCGTTGTGCAGACCACACCACCCTCTGGAGTGCCTTGCGGTTGAGGGCGGTGCAGTTGTCGTACAAGGCTGTGATACAGCCCGACAGGATGCTCTTGATTGTGCATCTGTAAAAGTTTATCAGGGTTTTGGGAGACAAGCCAAATTTCTTCAGCCTCCTGAGGTTGAAGAGTTGCTGTTGCGCCTTCTTCACCACACTGTCTGTGTGGGTGGACCATTTCAGTTTGTATGTGATGTGTATGCCGAGGAACTTAAAACTCTCCACCCTCTCCACTGCTGTCCCTTCAATGTGGATAGGGGGGTGCTCCCTCTGCTGTTTCCTGAAGTCCACGATCATCTCTTTTGTTATGTTGACATTGAGTGAGAGGTTGTTTTCCTGACACCACACTCCGAGTACCCTCACCTCCTCCCTATAGGCTGTCTCGTCGTTGTTGGTGATCAAGCCCACTACTGCTGTGTCGTCTGAAAACTTGATGATTGAGTTGGAGGCGTGCATGGCCACGCAGTTGTTGGTGAACAGGGAGTACAGGAGAGGGCTAAGCACACACCCTTGTGGGGTCCCAGTGTTGAGGGTCAATGAAGTGGAGATGTTGTTTCCTACCTTCACCACCTGGGGGCGGCCCATCAGAAAGTCCAGGACCCAGCTGCACAGGGAGTGGCTGAGACCCAGGGCTTCCAGCTTGATGATGAGCTTGGAGGGTACTATGGTGTTGAATGCTGAGCTGTAGTAAATGAACGGAATTCTTACATAGGTATTCCTTTTGTCCAGATGGGATAGGGCAGTGTGCAGTGCGATGGCGATTGCGTCATCTGTGGACCTGTTGGTGCGGTATGCAAACTGAAGTGGGTCTAGGGTGGCTGGTAAGGTGGTGGTGATATGATCCTTGACTATCCTCTCAAAGCACTTCATGATAACAGAAGTGAGTGCTACTGGGCGGTAGTCATTTAGTTGAGTTATCTTCTTGAGTACAGGAACAATGGTAGCCATCTTGGAGCATATGGGGACAACAGACTGGGATAGGGAGCGATTAAATATGTCTGTAAACACACCAGCCAGCTGGTCTGCGCACGCTCTGAGGACCCTGCTAGGGATGCTGTCTGGGCCAGCAGCCTTGCGAGGGTTAACAAGTTTAAATGTTTTACTCCCTTCAGCCACTGAGATGGAGAGGGGGCGCGGTCATTGTCAGCAAGCCGCGACGGTGGCACTGTATTATCCTCAAAGTGGGCAAAGAAGGTGTTTAGATTGTCTGGAAGCGTGACGTCGGTATCAATGACATGGCTGTTTTTTGTTTTTGTAGTCCATGATTTCCTGTCACAAAAGTTTGGGGTCACTTAGAAATGTCCTTGTTTCTGAAAGAAAAGCAAATGCCTCACAAGTCCTCAACTGGCAGCTTCATTAAATAGATGAAATAGATGAATTCATTAAATAAAAACCTTGCTCGAATTTCGTCTACCTTGTTGTCAAGAGACTGGACATTGGCGAGTAGTATACTCGGGAGCAGTAAGTGATAAATGCCTGTTTACGAAGCCTGACCAGAAGACCTGGGATTAGATCCATTGTCCTGGGTGGTGGTCTGAAGAGAGGATCTGCTTCGGGAAAGTCATATTCCTGGTCGTAATGTTGGTAAGTTGACATTGCTCTAATATCCAATAGTTCTTCCCGGCTGTATGTAATAAGACTAAAGATTCCTGGGGTAAGAATGTAAGAATTAATACATAAACAAAACAAAAATACTGCATAGTTTCCTAAGAACGCGAAGTGAGGCGACCATCTCTATCGGCGCCATCTCTTTGACCGTCCAACACTATTCAACAGCCAGTGAAATAGCATGGCGCTAAATACAAAACAGCAAAAATCTCATAATTTCATTTTCTCAAACAATCAACTATTTTATACCATTTTAAAGATAAGACTCTCGTTAATCTAACCACATTGTCCAATTTCAAAAAGGCTTTACGGTGAAAGCATACAATTAGATTATATTAGGACATAAACTTCACAAGAAAATCCACACAGCCATTTTCCAAGGAAGGACATGCATCACAAAAACCAAAAGTACAGCTAAAATATTCACTAACCTTTGATGATCTTCATCAGATGGCACTCATAGGACTTCATGTTATACAATACATGTATGTTTTGCTCGATAAAGTTCATATTTATATCCAAAAACAGCATTTTACATTGCCGCGCAATGTTCAGAAAATGTATTCCCACCAAAACCGCCGGTGAATGTGCACATCAATTTACAAAAATACTCATCATAAACGTTGATAAAATTTACAACAGTTATTGAAATAATTATAGATACACTACTCCTTGACGCAACAGCTTTGTCAGATTTCAAAATAACTTTACGGAGAAAGCACATTGTTCAATATTCTGAGTACAAATATTTGCATATTTTTAGTAGATGTGGATAGAAAACACTCTGAAGTTTCTAAAACTGTTTGAATGATGTCTGAGTATAACACTACATGTATTTATTCCTCTGTTCCCCCTCATGTCTTTGTGTGAAATTGTTTTGTGTTACGTGTCAATTTTGATGGCTAGACTGGTGTTTGTTTGTTCCGTGTTTTATCACGAGGTATGTTTATTTGTTTGAACATAATTATTGTGACTGTTTGCGCGTTTTGCACTTTTGCCAATTGGCTGGAGGTTTCGATGCAGTGGCGTCCGTCTGTTGGTTTCCTCTGCCTCAATAAAGTGTTTGCCTGTTCACAAGTCTCTGCTCTCTTGCACCTGACTACGCTCCCAGTACGCACACCATTGACAAAATTTCACACCAACCATGGAGTCAGCAGGAGCAGGTACCCCGGTCAGAGGAGTCAACGAGCCGTCCAGGAACACTCAGCAATGCTGCATCATCTCGGTGCCATGATGGAGGGTAGGTATTTTCGAGCTTCAGCCCTCCTCCTTCCCCTCGGATCACTCCAAAATGACCTACCTCGTCACGCTGATGTCTGGAAGGGTTCTCACCTGGGCTACCGGCGTATGGGAACAGCAGTCGGCCATATGTGCGAGCCTGGAGGGGTTTGTGGGAGAGGTGAGGAAGGTCTTTGATGCCCTTCAATAAAATGCATTCAAAACTACTTTCTGCTACTTTCTTAGGCTATACAAGTGCTATCTCTTGCGAAATATTCATGTTTACACCTATCAGTACCTTTAGCAATAATAATAAATACACCTCTACTTAGTAAAGAAAACAATTATGACAGGTGTGTTGTGATAAAAACGAGTCGTGTCCACTGATTAAACACGGTCTTCCTGCATTATGAAGAGGGAAAACCCAGATATTCACAAAGTTTGTGATGAATGATAGGTTGTTTCTTCATGCAAAATAGATTTGGGGATAAATTCAATTAAGCTGCTTTATTTCAAATCATATCAAATCAAATCAAAGTTTATTTGTCACGTCTGCCGAATACAACAGGTGTAGACCTGACAGTGAAATGCTTACTTACAGGCTCTAACCAATAGTGCAAAAAAGGTGTTAGGTGAACAATAGATAAGTAAAGAAATAAAAAGACAGGCTATATACAGTAGCGAGGCTATAAAAGTAGCGAGGCTACATACAGACGTCGGTTAGTCAGGCTGATTGAGGTAATACGTACATGTAGGTATGGTTAAAGTGACTATGCATATATGATGAACAGAGAGTAGCTGTACCGTAAAAGAGGGGTTGGCGGGTGGTGGGTGGCGGGACACAATGCAGATAGCCCGGTTAGCCACGTGAGGGAGCACTGGTTGGTCGGCCCAATTGAGGTAGTATGTACATGAATGTATAGTTAAAGTGACTACCGTAAATTCCGGACTATAAGCCGCAACTTTTTTCCCAGGCTTTGAACCTCACGGCTTAAACAATGACGCGGCTAATATATGGATTTTTCCCGCTTTCAATTTTTTTTACTTTAAAGAAGACATTGTGACGTGCTCAGTTTTTTGCCGGCATGAAGCTTTCATTAGACCAATGAAATTGCCGAACGGGTTAAGGTCAAACAACTTTTTTGTTTACTGTTTAGATTAAATCGAGCGCTCTCAAACTTCCCATCATTCTGATTACGGTAGTCATTTTGTCACCCTCATCATGGCAAAGACACGGAGAAATGCATATGATGCAGCTTTCAAGTTGAAGGCGATTGATCTGGCTGTTGGAAAAGGAAATAGAGCTGCTGCACGGGAGCTTGGTTTTAATGAGTTGTTGATAAGATGTTGGAAACAGCAGCGTGAGGAATTGACAACTAAAGCAAAAAGACAACTAAAGCTTACTTATAATTTGTTATTTTTTGTTACAAGCCGTGTTTCGTTAAAGCCTATTTATTTTTGTTACAAGCCGTGTTTCGTTAAAGCCTATTTATTTTTGTTACAAGCCGTGTTTCGTTAATCTAACCACACTGTCCGATTTCAAGTTCATATTTATATAAAAAAACAGCTTTTTACATTAGCATGTGACGTTCAGAACTAGCATACCCACTGCAAACTTCCGGTGAATTTACTAAATTACTCACGATAAACGTTCACAAAAAAAATAACAATTGTTTTAAGAATTATAGATACAGAACTCCTTTATGCAATCGCTATGTCCGATTTTAAAATAGCTTTTCGGCAAAAGCACATTTTGCAATATTCTGAGTAGATAGCTCACCATCACGGGCTAGCTATTTTGACACCCACCAAGTTTGGCCCTCACCAAACTCAGATTTACTATAAGAAAAATTGGATTACCTTTGCTGTTCTTCATCAGAATGCACTCCCAGGACTTCTACTTCAATAACAAATGTTGGTTTGGTTCAAAATAATACATAGTTATGTTCAAATATCCTCTGTTTTGTTCGTGCGTTCAAGACACTATCCGAAGGGTGACGAAGGGTGACGCGCCCGACGCGTTTCGTGACAAAAAAAAATCGAAATATTCCATTACCGTACTTCGAAGCATGTCAACCACTGTTTAAAATCAATTTTTATGCGATTTTTCTCGTAAAAAAGCAATAATATTCCGACCGGGAAACCCTGTTTTCGTTCAAAGACGAAAAAATAAAAACATGGTGTCGGCTCGTGCACGCGCCCCCCGTCTCATTGTTCTCTGATCGACCACTATCCAAATGCGCTACTGTTTTTCAGCCATGGCCTGCAAAGTCATCATTCCCCGTTCTGCCGCCTTCTGAGAGCCTATGGGAGCCGTAGGAAGTGTCACGTTACAGCAGAGATCCTCAGTTTTCAATAAAGAGTGTGTAGAAGGCCAAGAAATGGTCAGAGAGGGTGCTTCCTGTAAGGAATCTTCTCAGGTTTTTGCCTGCCATATGAGTTCTGTTATACTCACAGACACCATTCAAACATTTGTAGAAACTTTAGGGTGTTTTCTATCCGAATTCTAGTTTCTGGGCAGTAGTAATAACCAGATTAAATTGGGTATGTTTTTTATCCGGCCGTGCAAATACTGCCCCCCCCCCCCCCCCCCAGAGAGGTTAAGGGTACTATGGTGTTGAACGCTGAGTTGTAGTCAATGAATAGCATTCTCACATAAGTGTTCCTTTTGTCCAGTAGGGAAAGGGCAGTGTGGAGTGCAATAGAGATCGCATCATCTGTGGATCTGTTTGGGCGGTTTGCAAATTGGAGCGGGTCTAGGGTTTCTGGGATAATGGTGTTGATGTGAGCCATTACCAACCTTTCAAAGCACTTCATGGCTACGGACGTGAGTGCTATGGGTCTATAGTCATTTAGGCAGGTTGCCTTTGTGTTCTTTGGCACAGGGACTACGGTGGTCTGCTTGAAACAGGTTGGTATTACAGACTCAATCAGGGACATGTTGAAAATGTCAGTGAAGACACCTGCCAGTTGGTCAGCACATGCCCGGAGCACACGTCTTGGTTATCCGTCTGGCCCCGCAGCCTTGTGTATGTTGACCTGTTTAAAGGTCTTACTCACGTCGGCTACGGAAAGCGTGATCACACAGTCGTCCGGAACAGCTGATCCTCTCATGCATGCCTCAGTGTTGCTTGCCTCGAAGCAAGCATAGAAGTGATGTAGCTCGTCTGGTAGGCTCGTGTCACTGGGCAGCTCGCAGCTGTGCTTCCCTTTGTAGTCTATAATAGTTTGCAAGCCCTGCCACATAAGATGAGCGTCGGAGCCGGTGTAGTATGATTCAGTCTTAGCCCTGTATTGACGCTTTGCCTATTTGATGGTTCGTCGCAGGGCAAAGCAGGATTTCTTGTAAGCTTCCGGGTTAGAGTCCCGCACCTTGAAAGCGGCAGCTCTACCCTTTAGCTCAGTGCAAATTTTGCCTGTGATCCATGGCTACTGGTTTGGGTATGTATGTACAGTCACTGTGGGGACGACGACCTCGATGCACTTATTGATAAAGGCAGTGACTGATGTGGTGTACTCCTCAATGGAAGAATTCCGGAACATGTTCCAGTCTGTGATAGCAAAACAGTCCTGTAGTTTAGCATCTGCTTCATCTGACCACTTTTTTTATAGACCCGAGTCACTGATGCTTCCTGCTTTAATGTTTGCTTGTAAGCAGGAATCAGGAGGATAGAGTTGTGGTCGGATTTACCAAATGGAGGGCGAGGGAGAGCTTTGTACGCGTCTCTGTGTGTGGAGTACAGGGGATCTAGAATTGTTTCCCTCTGGTTGCAAATTTAACATGTTGATGGAAATTTGGTAGAACTGATTTAAGTTTCCCTGCATTAAAGTCTCCGGCCACTAGGAGTGTCGCCTCTGGGTGAGTGGTTTCCTGTTTGCTTATTTCCTTATACAGCTGACTGAGTGCAGTCTTAGTGCCAGCATCTGTCTGTGGTGGTAAATCAACAGCCTCAAAAAGTATAGCTGAACTCTCTAGGCAAGTAGTGTGGCCTGCATTTTATCACAATATACTCTACTTCAGGCGAGCAAAATCTAGAGAATTCCTTAGACTTCGTGCACCAGCTGTTTACAAATATGCACAGACCGCCCCCCCTCATCTTACCGGAGTGTGCTGTTCTATCTTGTCGGTGCAGCGTATATATCCCGTCATCATTCAGCCACGATTCCGTGAAACATAAGATATTACAGTTTTTGATGTCCCGTTGGTAGGATATTCGTGATCGTACCTCGTTCAACGATTGCACATTGCCGAGTAGTATTGATGGTAACGGCAGCTTTCCCAGTTGCCTTCGCCGGGTCCTGACCAGGCATCAGGCTTTGTCCTCTGTACCTGCGTCGCTTCCTCTTGCAAATAACGGGGATGTCGGTCCTATGGGGTGTTTGGAGAATGTCTTGTGCGTCGTCTTCGTTGTAGAAAAAAATCTTTGTCTAATCCGAGGTGAGTGATCGCTGTCCTGATATCCAGAAGCTATATTTTGCAGTAAAATATGGTTGCAGAAACATTATGTACAAAATAAGTGACAAATAACACGACAAAACACATAGCACAATTGGTTGGGTGCCCGTAAAACTGCTGCCATTTCGTCCAGCGCAATTCTAACCAGTATGGTTAGTGGTTTAGTGAAGGCAGGTAATTTTTTACCCTTCGGACAAGGTAAGTATACAGAATGTTAAGACTATACAAGGGTGAATTTGTTGAAATATGCTTACTGCTGTTATGACTGATATGCAATAATCTGTATGCCTACCGATCAGTGTTGACTCAAATAAATGTTGGCAATTATTTACATAAAGGTGCTTCACTATCCAATCTATGTTGATACATTGCCAAGTGGTATCGTTACAGCTGAAGGACAACATTTGCTTTCAGGAGTGCGTTACAACAGTAATTAGAGATATTGGTCGTCGAGTCAATTATACCATGTAAATTTAGTCACATTTTTTAAAATAAGTTAGCGAGTGGAATCATTGACCCTGCTTAGTGACAAACCCCTGGTCTCAGATCCAAGCAAAAATCAATGACATTTCCAAGTCTCCCTTGTAAAAGACATCCCTTCTATTCTGACATCAATTGGACTTCCTGGATAAATAAAGGTTTAAAAAAAGGTTCAAGGATGTACTGGATATGGGCCCCAATATCCAATACATAGACGACATACAATAGAGTTGTTCTCTTATAACTAAGGTCAAGCATGTGTCCAGCATGTTCTCTGTCCTGTCAGACTATTATAGCTGGACACCAGCCTACCGTGCCTCACACTGTAGTCCCTTTCTCAGACCAATCATTGACCAGACTAAGCACTAAGTCAAGCATTTAGCTGTCTCAAATAGATCCTGATCAAAAAAGCGATGTGTTTGTGCTATCTTGCGCCTTGTAACTCAATGTCACATTTTGCGAGTGACAAGACAGCCAAAACAGATCTCTGACCATGCTACCAAGACTAAACTTTCAGGTAAAAATGTTACTATTCGGCTACTTTTTAATAGATGAGCACCAATATGTAAACAAGATGACATTCAGGAACAAGAAAAGCTGCAAAATGCCAGTTTATTTTTTGTTTATGTAAACTGCTCGAGAAGATAGACAAAGTCAGACCATTGGCATGTTACAACCACTCAAGAAGACACCCACTGGGTTCAATTCAACATAGTTCGGAATTGATACAGAATTGTGCATTTATTAAATTCACAGATTTCCAAACTATGTGAATTGGCAGACAGTGGTTTGTTTGTCTTCTGGGGGTGGGCACTTGTCAAAAAAACATTTGAAAGATCAAATATCATCCAATGACTTGGCAAAATACTGTATAGAATATATTACATCATATTTGGAATCTTAACATTTCCCACTCGAGTATTCATTCACATACCATGATAAAAATATCAAATCAAATTAAAACTAAGATATTTAAAAAAATAAACTTCTCAAACAAAATCTCATTTAAGTACAATTTACAAATTCAAAAACATAAAAAAAACAGCAGAATTAACAGTCCCTCATTTACATATGATATCGCTGATAATGTTTCCTCAAAAGAATTTCTTTGCTGCTGCTTCTTGTTGACTTCTGTAGGGGGAGAAGAAACAAGAAAATAAATTGAGGAGAGTGTGAATTGTGAGAAACAAAAATTCAACTACACTTTTGAATTATCAAAGCTAATAAAGTGAAAACAAGATCTCATTCTTACTTGTACATGATGTAGCTCAAGAACAGGCCTGATTGGATGACCACAAAGACCAAGAAGTGAATAGTACCCAGACAGGAAGGCAATTTAGGAGGGTCAGGGCATTTCTCTCCCTGATTTTCACTGGGGCTCTACATGCATTACAAAACAAGAGTAAAAACACATCCAATGCTCTTTCCAAATTAATTTGTTGAGACTGTTGATATTGTTTTTACAGTGGTTTACTGTAAGAGAAGTTATTAACAGACCCCATTGCGTGTGATGAGGTGTTCGATGTTCCTCTTGACCACGTGTAGATGTTCCTGGATTTCGTTGAAGTGTTGCACCGTCTCATATGTCCCCATGCTCACTGGGTTGGCTTGGTGCTGAGTGGCGTCAATCTGCTTCAGAGACTCATGGAAAGAGTTTCTGAGAAAAAAAACAATGTCAGGTATCTGTTGAACACAGCTGATGCTGCAGTTGAAGAGTGCATAGAAAAAAAAAAAAAAAAAAGACAGACATTTTCTACATCTCACATCAGCACACCAGAAAGGGTAGCGAAGAAAACCATAGCCCAGGGTAAATAACATCTGAAGTATGTGACAACATTAAACCAGAAATGGAATCGATAGGATTCCAGTTTGATACAGAATGAAGATAATTTAATATTTTATATCTTTGTATATGTAAATTATCCCAAATGAAGTACGTGAATTTGAAGTAAAAAAAAAAAATTCTATCTTGAATAAATTAAAGCTTGGAAATGATTCAATCTTTCCTATAAGGTAAAAAATGTTTTGCTTTTCCATACATTATGATAGTGTGTGAAGACGTGAATGTGTGACCCAGACAGACACAGGTTTATCCATGATGACACTGTAAAGCTATTGGACCGTTGTCTGGGAACAATGCCCAGACCACTTATCTGGATTAAAAATAGGAAGATGAGGCAGAGACGCTGGGCCAACACAGGTGACAACACACATTCCCGATTATTGTACAGCACACACAGACCTATTTCATACATCCTTGCTCACTCACAAATGAGACATCTGTACAGATTTAACCAACTATTTTGGACAGCGAGAGGGTGACAGGAAAGTTGGTAGGAGAGACAGAAGGACAAGAGGTCTGGATTCTAACCATCGCCAATACCGGCATATGAGCTCTGAAGGCAGTGGCACAAATCGGTGTCACCCTAGGCAACCTAGAAACTATTTTAATGATAGTGTGGGCTTCCTGCAGTTTTTGTTTTATTAAGTCCAGCCAAAAGTCTCCTCCAGAGCTAAGAAATGACTGCAAATGTACTGTAATGAACAATTTATAATCTTAATATTACAATGAATTGTCCAAATTCATCTTTCGGATCTTCTATTTAGATAACGGCAATTTATCCTTAAAGTTTCGAAAACAAAATCTACCATCCAATAAAAAAGGGCATGAATCCTAAATTAATCCCATTGAGTGATTCCATACAAAACCAGGACAAAAAAAAGACTGATTTGATAGAATGGTCCTTTTGAAGAATTGTAACATCTGACAAAAATATCTAAAGACACTGAAGCAGCGAACTTCGTGAAAATTAATATATGTGTGTCATTCAAAACTTTTTAGGCAAATGTTTCCAAATATTGTTGAACATAATATATTCTATGGACATGTCACAGTTCAAGAGTGGGATCTCTGCTAGTTTAAAGTTAAGAACCATTTTGTACAGAGAAATTGGCATAGAAGGCAAATGTAACAAACTACAGCCCTCATTTTACTTGTATCATTGCACATCCTGCAAATCACCAGCAGATATCGACCATTTTGAAAACAAATTGATTCACAACTCTTAAAAGGAGGAGATTCCACTCTGGAACTTTTATAATCTTATACATTATATTATGTTCAACAATATACAGTCGTGGCCAAAAGTTTTGAAAATGACAAATATTAATTTCCAAAAAGTCTGCTGCCTCTGTCTTTAGATATTTGTCAGATGTTACTATGGAATACTGAAGTATAATTACAAAAGTGTCAAAGGCTTTTATTGACAATTACATGAAGTTGATGCAAAGAGTCAATATTTGCAGTGTTGACCCTTCTTTTTCAAGACCTCTGCAATCCGCCCTTGCATGCTGTCAATTAACTTCTGAGCCACATCCTGAATGATGGCAGCCCATTCTTGCATAATCAATGCTTGGAGTTTGTCAGAATGTGTGGGTTGTTTGTTTGTCCACCCGCCTCTTGATTCACCACAAGTTCTCAATGAGATAAAGGCCTAGGGAGTTTCTTGGCCATGGACCCAAAATATCAATGTTTTGTTCCCCGACCCACTTAGTTATCACTTTTGCCTTATGGCAAGGTGCTCCATCATGCTGGAAAAGGCATTGTTCGTCACCAAACTGTTCCTGGATGGTTGGGAGAAGTTGCTCTCGGAGGATGTGTTGGTACCATTCTTTATTCATGGCTGTGTTCTTAGGCAAAATTGTGAGTGAGCCCACTCCCTTGGCTGAGAAGCAACTTCACACATGAATGGTCTCAGGATGCTTTACTGTTGGCATGACACAGGACTGATGGTAGCGCTCACCTTGTCTTCTCCAGACAAGCTTTTTTCCGGATGCCCCAAACAATCGTAAAGGGGATTCAGAGAAAATGACTTTACCCCAGTCCTCAGCAGTCCAATCCCTGTACCTTTGCAGAATATCAGTCTGTCCCTGATGTTTTTCCTGGAGATAAGTGGCTTCTTCGCTGCCCTTCTTGACATCAGACCATCCTCAAAGTGTTTGCCTCATTGTGCGTGCAGATGCACTCACACCTGCCTGCTGCCATTCCTGAGCAGGCTCGGTACTGGTGGTGCCCCAATCCCGTAGCTGAATCAACTTTAGCAGACGGTCCTGGCGCTTGCTGGACTTTCTTAGGCGCCCTGAAGCCTTCACAACAATTGAACCGCTCTCCTTGAAGTTCTTGATGATCCGATAAATGGTTGATTTAGGTGCAATCTTACTGGCAGCAATATCCTTGCCTGTGAAGCCCTTTTTGTGCAAAGCAATGATGATGGCACATGTTTCCTTGCAGGTAACCATGATTGACAGAGGAAGAACAATGATTCCAAGCACCACCCTCCTTTTGAAGCTTCCAGTCTGTTATTCGAACTCAATTAGCATGGCAGAGTGATCTCCAGCCTTGTCCTCGTCAACACTCACACCTGTGTTAACGAGAGAATCACTGACATGTCGTCAGCTGGTCCTTTTGTGGCAGGAATTAAATGCAGTGGAAATGTTTTTGGGGGATTCAGTTAACTTGCATGGCAAAGAGGGACTTTGCAATTCATCGGATCACTCTTCATAGTGATATGCAAATTGCCATCATACAAACTGAGGCAGCAGGCACACAACTTTTGGCCACGACTGTACAGAAAAATGTACCAAAACTGTGTTTTTTCAATATTCATGTTGATTTGTCAGTATTCAAAAGTAAAAAATGTTTCTCTTGAAATCAAAATACTCATATTACAGTACAAGCGGTAAAGCGTCATGACACTAATTGCTGCTTTGTTGCACCTACAGATGAAACATTATGGAGTCTAAAAATATGCCAACTAACATTTCTTTTAGATACAAATGTCAAATACACAAAAGTATGGGGACACCCCTTCAAATAAGTGGATTCGGCTATTTCAGCCACACCTGTTGCTGACAGGTGTATAAAACTGAGCACACAGCCATGCTCTCTCTATGGACAAACATTGGCAGTGCCTGACCTCACTAATGCTTGCGGCTGAATGGAAGCAAGATCCAACAGCAAATGTTCCAACATGTAGTGGAAAGCCTTCCCAGAAGAGTGGAGGTTGTTATAGCAGAAAAGGGGGACCAACTCCATATTAATGCCCATTTGGTCATGTAGTGTGTGCATGTACACAACCGGTTCAAAAGTTTGGGGTCACCTAGAAAATGTTGTGGTTTTTGAAAGAATAGCAATTTTTATGTCCATTAAAATAACATCAAATTTATCAGGGGCGGCAGCGTAGCCTAGTGGTTAGAGCATTGGACTAATAACCAAAAAGTTGCAAGTTCACAAATCCCCGAGCTGACAAGGTACAAATCTGTCATTCTGCCCCTGAACGAGGCAGTTAACCCACTGTTCCTAGGCCGTCATTGAAAACAAGAATTTGTTCTTAACTGACTTGCCCAGTTAAATAAAGGTAAAATAATAAAAAACATTTCAATTTCATGTTTTTTTAAAAGTGTCAAAAACAAGGACCCCAAACTTTTGAACGGCAGTGTATGTTCAGTAGAAGTCAGAGTTTACATACACCTTAGCCAAATACATTTAAACTCAGTTTTTCACAATTACTGACATTTAATCCCAGTAAAAATTCCCTGTCTTAGGTCAGTTAGGATCACCACTTTATTTTAAGAATGTGAAATGTCAGAATAATAGCACAGAGAATGATTTATTTCCGCTATTATTTCTTTCATCACATTCCCAGTGGGTCAGAAGTTTACATGCACTCAATTAGTATTTGGTAGCATTGCCTTTACATTGTTTAACTTGGGTCAAACGTTTTGGGAAGACTTCAACAAGTCTCCCACAATAAGTTGGGTGAATTTTGTCCCATTCCTCCTGACAGAGCTTGTGTAACTGAGTTAGGTTTGTAAGCCTCCTTGCTCTCACACGCTTTTTCAGTTCTGCCCACAAATGTCCTATAGGATGAGGTCAGGGCTTTGTGATGGCGACTCCAATACCTTGACTTTGTTGTCCTTAAGCCATTTTGCCCCAACATTGGAAGTATGCTTGGGAACATTGTTCATTTGGAAGACCCATTTGCGACCAAGATGTAACTTCCTGACTGATGTCTTGATGTTTTTTCAATATACTCGCATCATTTTCCATCCTTTGATACCATCTAGTTTGTGAAGTGCACCAGTCCCTTCCACAGCAAAGCACCCCCACAACATGATGCTGCCACCCCCATGCTTCACGGTTGGGATGGTGTTCTTCGGCTTGCAAGCCTCCCCCTTTTCCTCCTAACACAACGATGGTCATTATTGCCAAACAGTTCTATTTTTGTTTCATCAGACCAGACATTTTTTCCAAAAAGTACAATCTTTGTCCCCATGTGCAGTTGCAAACCATAGCCTGGCTTTTTTTAATGGCAATTTTGGAGCAGTGGCTTCTTCCTTGCTGAGCTGCCTTTCAGGTTATGCTGATACAGGACTCATTTTACTGTGGATATAGATACTTTTGTACCTGTTTCCTCCAGCATCTTCACAAGGTCCTTTGCTGTTGTTCTGGGATTGATTTGCACTTTTCGCACCAAAGTACTTTCATCGCTAGGAGACAGAACGTGTCTCTTTCCTGAGCGGTAAGGCGGCTGCGTGATCCCATGGTGTTTATACTTGCGTACTAATGTTTGTACAGATGAACGTGGTACCTTCAGGCATTTGGAAATTGCTCCCATGGATGAACCAGACATGTGGAGGTCTACAATTTTTTTTCCTGAGGTCTTCACTGATTTCTTTTGATTTTCCCATGATGTCAAGCAAAGAGGCACTGGGTTTGAAGGTAGGCCTTGAAATAGATCCACAGGTACACCTCCAATTGACTCAAATTATGTCAATTAGCCTATCAGAAGCTTCTAAAGCATGACATCATTTTCTGGAATTTTCCAAGCTGTTTAAAGGCACAGTCAACTTAGCGTATGTAAACTTCTGACCCACTGGAATTGAGATACAGTGAATTATAAGTGAAATAATCTGTAAACAATTGTTGGAAAAATTACTTGTGTCATGCACAAAGTAGATGGCATTACCAACTTGCCAAAACTACAGTTTAACATGAAATTTGTGGAGTGGTTGACACTCTTAGGTTAGAGTCATTAAAAAAACTAGTTCATGTAAACTTCCGACTTCAGCTGTATGTATGTATGTATGTATGTATGTATGTATGTATGTATGTATGCATAGTGAGGGAAAAAAGTATTTTGGAGGTCTTGGAGGTGGAAACATTACGCTTTGGGGGTGTTTTCTGCTAAGGGGACAGGTCAACTTCACCGCATCAAAGGGACGATGGACGGGGCCATGTACCGTCAAATCTTGGGTGAGAACCTCCTTCCCTCAGCCAGGGCATTGAAAATGGGTCGTGGATGGGTATTCCAGCATGACAATGACCAAAAACACACGGCCAAGGCAACAAAGGAGTGGCTCAAGAAGAATTGTGGAAGAGTCCCCTAGCCAATCTCCAGACCTTAATCCCATAGAAAATCTGTTGAGGGAGCTGAAGGTTCGAGTTGCCAAACATCAGCCTCAAAACCTTAATGACTTGGAGAAGATCTGTAAAGAGGAGTGGGAAAAAAATCCCTCCTGAGATGTGTGCAAACCTGGTGGCCAACTACAAGAAACATTTGACCTCTGTGATTGCCAACAAGGGTATTGACACATAGTACTAAGTTATGTTTTGCAGAGGGTCAAACACTTATTTCCCTCATTAAAATGCGAATGATTTTATAACATTTTTGACATGCGTTTTTCTGGATTTTTTTGTTGTTATTCTGTCTCTCACTGTTCAAATAAACCTACCATTAAAATTATAGACTGATCATTTCTTTGTCAGTGGGCAAACGTACAAAATCAGCAAGGGATCAAATACTTTTTTTTTTTATCTGTCTGTCTGAAAATCCTCCAAATCATGGTATTTTTTTGTCCTGGTTTCATATGGAATCACTCACCTACAGTGTCTTAATAAGAAATACTTAACTTTTCAGTAAGTATCTATCACATGCAACCTAGAAAGGTTAAAAACATAAAATATTTCTGTAAGCTATTTATAAATAATAACAACTATACATTTTTGCCCAGGGCAAGTTTGTGACGTGGAATCTCTCAAATGGGATTTGTCAGTTTGCTGGTTAGGAGTTAAGCTGGTTTCGGTTAATACATAATTTGGCATTGTCTATTGAAACCATAATAGTTGTAATTAGTCTGTGGCACCTGTAAATGTGCAATCAAAATGTTCCATACTGAGAAAACGATTGTTACACCCTACACGCTTCAGGACTCTGCGGTCCTGGTCTATGAGCTTGTATGGCCTACCACTTCGTGGCTGAGCCGCTGTGGCTCCTAGAGAGTACCACTTCACAATAATAGCCCTTAGTTGACCGGGGCAGGTCTAGCAGGGCAGAAATATGATGAACTGACATGTTGGAAAGGTGGCATCCTATGATGGTGCCACGTTGAAAGTCACTGAGCTGTTCAGCACGGGCCATTCTACTGCCAATGTTTTACTAAGGAGATTGCACGGCTGTGTGCTTGATTTTATACACCTGTCAGCAACAGGTGTGGCTGAAATAGTCAAATCCACACATTTTTAAGGGGTGTCCAGACAGTTTTGTCTAAAATAAATATATATCTGGCTTATAAACTATAATGTAGTAATAAATAAACGTGACAATAATTGCTTGATTGAATCAGGGGATATAGGATTATTACTGATCAATGTATGGGCTCATCGTGATAGTTTCTGTAGCATAATTTGATTGACATAATAAATGTTTACAAATATAGTATAGATGCACATCTGGCCTATAACCTCTTATGGATCCCTTAAGCGTGAATCCCGCTTGAATCCTGTAAGCGGGATTGATATGACAACATCCAGTGAAATTGTAGCGTGACAAATTCAAACTACAGAAATATCAATATTCAACCTCCACAAAAATAAGTGTAATACATCAAAATAAAGCTTAACTTCTTGTTAATCCAGCCGCTGTGTCAGATTTCAAAAATGATTTACGGCGAAAGCAAACCATGCGATTATCTGAGGACAGCGCCCCGCATACAAACACATGAAATACATATTTCAACCAGGCAGGTGCGACACAAAAGTCAGAAATAGCGATATAATAAATGCCTTACCTTTGAAGATCTTCTTTCTGCAATCTCAAATGTCTCAGTGACACAATGAATGGTCGTTTTGTTCGATAAATTCCTTCTTTATATCCCCAAAAATCAATTTATTTGGCGCGTTTGATTCAGAAATACACCGGTTCCAACATGACTACAAAGTCTCTAATAAGTTACCTGTAAACTTGGTCCAAACATTTCAAACAACGTTCCTAATCCAACCTCAGGTATCCTAAAATGTAAATAAATGATCAAATTTAAGACGGAATAAACTGTTTCTAATACCGGATAAAAACAACGAAGCGCGCTGCCAGTTCACACGCAACAAAAGACGAAAGCCCTTCAGAGTGACACCTACAAAGAACAGCCCTACTTCTTAATTTCTCAAAAGAAAAACATCGAACCATTTCTAAAGACCTGACATCTAGTGGAAGCCATAGGAACTGCAATCTGGGCCCTAATAAAATCAGGTCTCCCATAGAAAACCATTGGAAAACAGTGACCTCAACAACAAAAAAATTCCTGGATGGATTGTGCTCGGGGATTCGCCTGCCAAATCAGTTCTGTTTTCTCAGACATTATTCTAACAGTTTAAGAAACTTCAGTGTTTTTTCTATCCAAATCTACTAATTATAAACATATCCTAGCTTCTGGGCCTGAGTAGCAGGCAGTTTACTTTGGGCACGCTTTTCATCCGGACATGAAAATACTTGTATGGGCTCATCGTGATAGTTTCTGTAGCATAATTTGATTGACATAATAAATGTTTAAAAATATAGTATAGATGCACATCTGGCCTATAATCTATAATTCATTAACAGGTGATTGAGCTGTATTAGATTATATTCAGGTAGATTATGACCTCTTTAAATTCATGACCCCTTTATATAGACAATAATTATATGACTTTGTCTTACTGTGGTCTCTGTTAAATTATTTTCTCTGATCTGAGAAGGGCTTTTTCATAAATGGGTCCCTTGGATGAGATAAAGATTATATACATGGTTTAATAAATGTTCACTTACTTTCTCAAGAGAGATTTTCTTGCATTGTAATTTTGAGAAACAAATTAGATTGTTTATACAAACGTCTTATATTGTATGACTGTCCTTCAGCTCTGTGTGCTCTGTGCCATGTGGCCCTGGGATGGCTGCAAGAAAAGGCCACATCTTAGCACCATTTATCCTCAGAGTATTAGACATCAGTCTTAAATACATCCTTCATACAGATACAAAAAACGGACTCCTCCTGATTGCTTTCTTGATGTCACAGTTCCCTCGAGAGCTTGATACTTATAACCTTCCAATTGCTTTCATTTGTCAGTCTTTTTGGCTTTGTAATCATCTTAAATTCCTTTTAATATTGTCTAGAAGCAAAGGACGTACCCCTCCTGCTAGTAATAATACATTATAAGAAATGTAATTTAAATCAGAAACATGATCTTGTCAAATAACAAAGGAAGCTAAAGAATAGGAACAGTTTCAAGTAAGCAGTAACACTCCCAAATGTAGAGTATGAAGCTAATTGTTCACTGATCTACACAATACCCCATAATGTCAAAGTCGATTTTTTTGGGGGGGGGATGCGTTTTAATTAATTAAAAAAGAAAAGCTGAAATATAATTGAGTCAATACATATTAAAACCCCTTTATGGCAAGCATAAATAAGTTCAGGAGTAGAAATTTGCTTAGCAGATCACATAAGTTGTGTGGACTCACTGTGTGCAATATTAGTGGTTAACATGATTTTTGAATGACTTCTGTATGATTATACCAAACACATTCAGATAATTTTAAGGTCCCTCAGTCAAGTGGTGAATATCAAGCACAGATTCAACAAAAAAAACACAAAAAAACAGAGGTTTCCCAATGCTTTGGGAAGAAGGACACCAATTGGTAGAACTAATTATATTCATTTGGGGACTGGTCGAAAGGCATTAAACATGTATGGCAATTTAGCTAGCTAATTTGTCTGGGATATAAACGTTAAGTTGTTATTTTACCTGAAATGCACAAGGTCCTCTACTCCGACAATTAATCCACACATAAAACGGTCAAACGAATCGTTTCTAGTCATCTCTCCTCCTACCAGGCTTTTTCTTCTTTGGACTTTATATGGCGATTGGCATCTCAGTTACCACGATGACCTACCGAACTCAGTTCATCTTTCAACCACCCACGTGGGTATAACCAATGAGGAGGTGGCACTTGGGTATCTTCTTCTATAAACCAATAAGGAGACGGGAGAGGCAGGACTTGCACTGCGATCAGCCTCACAAATAGAACCGACTTCTATTTTAGTCCCTGGCAACGCAGACGCTCGCGAGCAGTGTGGGTGCAATAATTGAATAACATGTTTGTTTACATTTCTTTTTTGCAACGCACGCCATGCGGGCAGTCTGGTCAGCATATTAGTTTGAAGATGTAATTCGGAGACAGATGTTTTATACAACAGACTTCTGCGTGTTCTCTTTTCATCTCCCTCTGCATATTTGCAATCAAAACGCCAGCATTGTCTCCATCTCCTTAGCTATCATACTCTAATTCCACTAATTTCAAAACTCGGTCCTCCAGAAAGTGGAGAGCAACACTTATGCAGTTCTACTACGTGATATCTTAAAAAAAGATGTGTTAGGTAATCCTTTCTACACATACTGACCAGCTCATGTTATAGACAGAAGCAAGCTACATGGCAGACAAATCCGAACTCATCTCTTGGCATGTCCAGCCCATTCATTATCTTAGCCAATCATGGCTAGTGGGAAGGTTGCTGACTTTTTCCGTGGCTATACCAACTAAGCTTGTAATTTAACAATTATTTAGAAATACAGATGACATACAAGTTTGTTATTAATCGCTTTAGAATTACTATACATTTTTAGAATAACGAATGCAATAAGAACATTTATATTTAATGTATAATTCACCTTAGAATAGCACATGCTTCTGTCTGGTTATTTATATGCTTTAGAATGTATTTCACCTTTTTTTTGGCGAGAAATACCCGGTTACTCAGAAGAAAACAGATTGTTCTTGGGATGGAGCATATGCAAAATACCAGGGAAATATTAAACCGTAGTGAATACTTATCTAACTAAGATAATTAAGACTAACCCCCCCCACAAAAAAAATAATGTTCTTCCACAGAGTATTTTGTGTAGATTATAATTAAATCAATTTTAATTATACCTTTTACACAACAAAATGTGGAAAAAGTACAGGGGTGTGAATACTTTCTGCATTCAGAAAGTATTCAGACCCCTTGACTTTTTCCACATTTTGTTACGTTACAGCCTTATTCTAAAATGGATTACATAATTTTCCCCCCTCAATCTACACACAATACCCGATAATGACAAAGTGAAAACAGGTTCATAGAAAATTGCTAATTTATTACAAATAAAAAACAGAAATAGCTTATTTACATAAGTATTCAGACCCATTGTTATAAGACTCGAAATTGAGCTTAGACACATCCTGTTTCCATTGATGATCCTTGATGTTTGTACAACTTGATTGGAGTCTGTGGTAAATTGAATGGATTGGACATGATTTGGATAGGCACACACCAGTCTATATAAGGTCCCACATTTGACAGTGCACTACAGAGCAAAAACCAAGCAACGAGGTCAAAGGAATTGTCCTAGAGTTCCGAGACAGGATTGTGTCGAGGCACAGATCAAAGGAAAAGTACCAAAACATTTCTGCAGCATTGAAGGTGATAAACAAATACAGATAAAGAAAACAAAACAATGGTCATTGCTACTGCACTTACCTCAACTCGTTCAGGTTTCTCAGTATCTCCTGTTGTGTTGCGACCACTGCACCCATTTCTTGACTAGGAGCCTAAAGATCAACAATTAAATTAATACATGTTTTATACCTAAGGATAAATTACTGAAAGACGTTTGAGTAAAGGCATATTTCCTTTTTAGTAATAAAACTGGCATACATACAGTGCCTTCAGAAAGTATTCATACCCCTTGACTTTTTTGACATTGTTATAAAATGTATCCATTAATTAAATTGGTGTGTGTAGGTCAGTGACAAAACACACCCACCATCCTATAAATGTCAAAGTAGAATTATGTTCTTACAAATGAATAAAAAAGGAAATGCTAAAATGAGGAAGCAGCATCTGATTGACAGTGAGATTATGTAGTCTGAACCTTGTTAGCTTCTTACCTAAACCCATCTCATGGTTAACCTAAGGCACAAAAGGTCAGAAAACATTTTATTTTACCTTTATTTAACTAGGTAGGCCAGTTGAAAACAAGTTCTCATTTACAACTGCGACCTGGCCAAGATAAAGCAAAGCAGTGCAACAAAAACAACACATGGGATAATAACACAATAGAAAAGTCTATATAGTGTGTGCAAATGTAGTAAGATTAGGGAGGTAAGGCAATAAATAGGCTATAGTGGTGAAATAATTACAATTTAGCAATTAAACATTGGAGTGATAGATGTGCAGAAGATGAATGTGCAAGTAGAGATACTGGGGTGTAAAGGAGCAAAAAAAGAAATAATATGGGATGAGGTAGTTTGGTGGGCTATTTACAGATGGGCTATGTACAGGTGCAATGATCGGCAAGCTGCTCTGACAGCTGATGCTTAAAGTTAGTGAGGGAGATATGGGAGTCACCAGCTTCAGTGATTTTTGCAATTCGTTCCAATCATTGGCAGCAGAGAACGAAGGAAAGGCAGCCAAAAGAGGTGTTGGCTTTGGGGATGACCAGGGAAATATACCTGCTGGAGCGCGTGCGACGGGTGGGTGCTGCTATGGTGACCATAGTGGTTAACAAGCTGAGATAAGGCGGGGCTTTACCTAGCAGAGACTTATAGATGACCTGGAGCCAGTGGGTTTGGCGATGAATATGAAGCGAGGGCCAGCCAACGAGAGCATACAGGTCGTAGTGGTGGGTAGTGTATGGGGCTTTGGTGACAAAACGGATGGCACCATGATAGACTGCATCCAATTTGCTGAGTAGAGTGTTGGAGGCTATTTTGTAAATGACATCGCCGAAGTCAAGGATCGGTAGGATAGTCAGTTTTACGAGGATATGTTTGGCAGCATGAGTGAAGGACGATTTGTTGCGAAATAGGAAGCCGATTCTAGATTTAATTTTGGATTGGAGATGATTAATGTGAGTCTGGAAAGAGAGTTTACAGTCTAACCAGACACCTAGGTATTTGTAGTTGTCCACATATTCTAAGTCAGAACTGTCCAGAGTAGTGTTGCTAGACGGGCGGGTGGGTGCGTGCAGCAAACTGTTGAAGAGCATGCACTAAGTTTGCTTGCATTTAAGAGCAGTTGGAGGCCACGGAAGGAGTGCCGTATGGCATTGAAGCTCGTCTGGAGGTTTGTTAGCAGTGTCCAAAGAAAGGCCAGAAGTACACAGAATGGAATCGTCTGTGTAAAGGTGGATCAGAGAATCACCAGCAGCAAGAGCAACATCATTGATGTATACAGAGAAGAGAGTCAGCCCGAGAATTGAACCCTGTGGCACCCCCCTAGAGACTGCCAGAGGTCCAGACAACAGGCCCTCCGATTTGACACATTGACCTCTATCAGAGAAGTAGTTGGTGAACCAGGCGAGGCAGTCATTTGAGAAACCAAGGCTGTTGAGCCTGCTGATAATGTAGTAATTGACAGTCGAAAACCTTGGACAGGTCGATGAATACAGCTGCACAGTACTGTCTTATCGATGACGGCTATGAAATCGTTAGGACCTTGAGTGTGGCTGAAGTGCACCCATGATCAGCTCGGAAACCAGATTGCATAGCGGAGAAGGTACAGTGGGATTTGAAATGGTCGGTGATATGATTGTTAACTTGGCTTTCGAAGACTTTAGAATGGCAGGGTAGGGTAGGGGTCCAGATTTTGCAGCCCTTTCAGATCATCAGCTATCTGGATTTGGGTGAAGGAGAAATGGGGGAGGCTTGGGCAAGCTGCTGTGGGGGGTGCAGAGCTGTTGACCGGGGTAGGGGTAGCCAGATGGAAAGCATGGCCAACCGTAGAAAAATACTTATTGAAATTCTCGATTATCGCAAATGTATTGGTGGTGACAGTGTTTCCTAGCCTCAGTGCAGTGAGCAGCTGCTCTTATTCTCCATGGAGTTTAGTGTTCCAGAACCTTTTGGAGTTTGTGCTACAGGATGCACATGACTGTTTGAAAAAGATAGCCTTTGCTTTCCTAACTGCCTGTGTGTATTGGTTCCTGACTTCCCTGAAAAGTTGCATATCGCAGGGGCTATTCGATGCTAATGCAGTATGCCACAGGATGTTTGTGCTGGTCAAGGGCAGTCAGGTCTGGAGTGAACCAAGGGCTATATCTGTTTTTAGTTCTACATTTTTTGAATGGGGCTTGCTTTTTTAAGATGGTGAGGAAAGCACTTAAAGAATAACCAGGCATCCTCTAGACAGTATGACAGAACTCTGCAGGCAAACTACACCCCCTTAGGCAGTTCAATCTTGGCGGAAAATGTTGTAGTTGGGGATGGAAATTTCTGAATTTTTGGTGGCCTTCCTAAGCCAGGATTCAGACATGGCTAGGAAAATAAGGTTGGCGTTGTTTGCTAAAGCAGGGAATAAAAAAAAAACTGAGTGAGGAGGCTTCTGATGTTAACATGCACGAAACCAAGGCTTTTACGGTTACAGAAGTCAACAAATGATAGCGCCTGGGGAATAGGAGTGGAACTAGGGGCTACAGGGCCTGGGTTAACCTCTACATTACCAGAGGAAGAAAGGAGGTGTAGGATAAGGGTACGACTAAAGGCTATAAGAACTGGTCGTCTAGTGCATTGGGGACAGAGAATAAAAGAAGCAGATTTCTGGGCGTGGTAGAATAGATTCAAGGCATAATGTACAGACAAGGGTTTGTCAGGATGTGAGTACAGTGGAGGTAAACCTAGGCGTTGAGTGACAAGTTAAGCCAGGTGAGGTCTCCGCATGTGTGTGTGGGGTGTGACGAAAGAGCTAAGGCATTTTGAGAGGGACTGAAGGCTCTACAGTGAAATAAAAGTAAAAACTAGCCAAGACCGCAGTAGACAAGGCATATTGACATTGGAGAGAGCCATAAAGCAATCACAGGTGTTGATCAGGAGAGCTAAGACAATGGGTAAATGGCGATGAATGGGCAGAGCAGCTAAGTTAGGTACATTCTGGGCTGGGGCCGACAGGTAAACAAAATGAGGTACCGTGTTATTGAAACAGTCCAGGGGGCATCAGCTGTGTAGCCGAGTGATTATAGGGTCAAAAGAGCAGCAATAGGCAAGTCAGGGTGCTGTTTGGTAGTCACTACTACGCTAGGCAAGCAGGGGACACAACGTTCAGAAAAGCTAGCGGGCCGGGGCTAGTATCTGGTTCTTCGGCGACATCGTAACAGAATAGCCTGTTGAGACCACATCGGCCGATCACGTCGGCAGTCCAGTCATGATGGATCGGTGGGTCTCCGTGTCGACAATAAAGGGTTCAGGTCAATTGGCAAAGGAGGTATAGTAGCCCTAGAATTAGCTGGTATATGGGCCTAGCTCGAGGCTAGCTCAAGGCCAGCTGGTGCATGCTTTGGGACAGAGGCGTTAGCCAACAGTAGCCACTCGTTTGCAGCTAGCTAACTGCGATGATCCGGAGTAATGATCCGGTGTAATGATCCAGAGCGGCAGGAATCCAGTGATATGGTAGAGAGAAGCAGTCCGATATGCTCTGGGTTGATATCGCGCTGTACAGATTGGCAGGTGTTGTCCGAGCTAAGGCTCGCTGATGACGGGGAAAAAAGGCGAGGACCGCTAGCCGTGGCTAACAAAGACTAGTAGCTAGTCAGCTGGCAAGTTCCTGATGGAAGCTCCATTTGGATAGAAAACACTCTGAAGTTTCTAAAACTGTTAAAATTATGTCTGAGTATAACAAAACTGATATGGCAGGCGAAATCCCGAGGACAAACCAGCCCCCCAAAAATATTCTGCCTTCCACTGTTTTCAATGGCTGTCACTTTTATTATAAGGCGAAATCCTCCCAGATTGCAGTTCCTAGGGCTTCCACTAGATGTCAGTGTTTAGAAAGTTTCATGCTGGTTTTTGGAAAAATGAGCCAGAAATTGTAGTTTTTCTAGGTGGCTCCCATTTTGGCTGTACTGTTTCCAAGCGCGTGGAAGAGAGCGCGTTCTTTGGTATTTTTCTCCGGTAAAGACGACGATTCTCCGTCTTAAATTTTATCGGTTATTTACGTATTAGGGTACCTAAGCTTTGAATATAAACATTGTTTGGAAAAGTTTATTAGTAACGTTTGGGATTAATTTTGTATGCATTTTGATGGAGCGAAACTGGGTAGATTATTGACTGAAGCGCGCCAGCTAAACAGAGTTTTTATGGATATAAAAAAGGACATTATCGAACAAAAGGACCATTTGGAGTGCCAACAGAAGAAGATCAAAGGTAAGGCATTTATTATAATCGCTATTTCTGACTTTCGTGGCGCACCTGCCTGGTTGAATTATGTTTTTCATGCTTTTGTATGCGGGGCACTGTCCTCAGATAATCGGATAGTTTGCTTTCGCCGTAAAGTCTTTTTGAAATCTGACACAGCGGCTGGATTAACAAGAAGTTAAGCTTTATTTTGATGTATTACACTTGTGATTTTAAGAAAGTTAAATATTTATAATTCTGTAGTTTGAATTTCGCACTCTGCGATTTCACCGGATGTTGGCCAGGTGGGAGGCCCATAAGAAGTTAACCTGTTAGGGCTAGGGGGCAGTATTTACACCGCCGGATAAAAAAAAGTACCCGATTTAATCTGGTTACCACTCCTACCCAGTAACTAGAATATGCATATACTTATTAGATATGGATAGAAAACACCCTAAAGTTTCTAAAACTGTTTGAATGGTGTCTGTGAGTATAACAGAACTCATATGGCAGGCAAAAACCTGAGAGATTCCTTTACAGGAAGTGGCCTGTCTGACCATTTATTGGCTTTCTTTGACATCTCTTTCCAAAACAAAGGATCTCTGCGGTAACGTGACACTTCCCACGGCTCCCATAGGCTCTCAGAGCCCGGGAAAAAACAGAATGTCGTCATTCCAGCCCCAGGCTGAAGCACATTATCGCCTTTGTCAAGTGGCCGATCAGAGGACAAAGGGCTTAGGCTCGTGCACTGGCCGCCCCCGTCTTTCTTTTTTCCCTCTATTTACCGAAACGCAGATTCCCGGTCGGAATATTATCGCTTTTTTACGAGATAAATTGCATAAAAATTTATTTTAAACAGCGGTTGACATGCTTCGAAGTACTGTAATGGAATATTTAGAATTTTTTTGTCACGAAATGCGCCATGCTCGTAACCCTGATTTACCATTTCGGATAGTGTCTAGAACGCACGAACAAAACGCCGCTGTTTTGATATAACGATGGATTATTTGGGACCAAACCAACATTTGTTATTGAAGTAGAAGTCCTGGGAGTGCATTCTGACGAAGAACAGCAAATGTAATAACATTTTTGTTATAGTAAATCTGATTTTGGTGAAGGCTAAACTTGCTGGGTGTCTAAATAGCTAGCCCGTGATGGCTGGGCTATGTACTTAGAATATTGCAAAATGTGCTTTCACCAAAAAGCTATTTAAAATCGGACATATCGAGTGCATAGAGGAGTTCTGTATCTATAATTCTTAAAATAATTGTTATGCTTTTTGTGAACGTTTATCGTGAGTAATTTAGTAAATTGTTAGTAAATTCCCCGGAAGTTTGCGGGGGGTATGCTAGTTCTGAACGTCACATGCTAATGTAAAAAGCTGTTTTTTGATATAAATATGAACTTGATTGAACAAAACATGCATGTATTGTATAACATAATGTCCTAGGTGTGTCATCTGATGAAGATCATCAAAGGTTAGTGCTGCATTTAGCTGTCTTCTGGGTTTTTGTGACATTATATGCTAGCTTGAAAAATGGGTGTGTGATTATTTCTGGCTGGGTACTCTGCTGACATAATCTAATGTTTTGCTTTCGTTGTAAAGCCTTTTTGAAATCGGACAGTGTGATTAGATTAACGAGAGTCTTGTCTTTAAATAGCTGTAAAATAGTTATATGTTTGAGAAATTGAAGTAATAGCATTTCTAAGGTATTTGAAAATCGCGCCACAGGATTCAACTGGCTGTTACGTAGGTGGGACGATTTGGTGCCTGGATGGATTTTCCTCAGGTTTTCGCCCGCCATATCAGTTCTGTTATACTCACAGGTATTATTTTAACAGTCTTGGAAACTTTAGCGTGTTTTCTATCCAAGTCTACCAATTATATGCATATCCTAGCTTCTGGGCCTGAGTAGCAGGCAATTTATCTTGGGCACGCTTTTCATCCAAAATTTCAAATGCTGCCCCCTACCCTAGTGAAGTTAATAACTCTACCTACATGTACATATTACCTCGACTAACCGGTGCCCCCACACACCGACTCTGTACCTCCTGCATATAGTCTCGCTATGGTTATTTTACTGCTGCTCTTTAATTATTTGTTACTTAAAAGAAAAAATAAGTATATATATATATTAAGTATATATAAGTATATATTTTTTAACTGCATTGTTGGTTAAGGACTTGTAAGTAAGCATTTCACTGTAAGGTCTACACCTGTTGCATTCGGCGCATGTGAAAAATAGAATTTGATACATGCATGCTTCTTAACTTAGCTGCCTGAAAAGAAGGAAACCACCCAGGGATGTCACCATGAGGCCAATGGTGACTTTAAAGGCTGTGAAAGCTCTCTCCTAAGGATGGATCAACAACATTGTAGATATCCACAATATTAACCTAATTGACAGTGTTACGGATACAGGTATCCTGTGTGTGTATTTTCTTTCCTTCTGCCCTATTCACAAGTGCCCCCAATCAGTCACTAATCAGAAGACACCTGCTCCTTTTCCCTTACCCAATCACATCCCCTTGGTTTAAAAGTATCCCAATTAGTTCTCTCTGGAGATCTGTCTTTTGGTTTTTGCTCCTACATATCACATTTGTCCGGTATTATGTGAGTATGTTTTATGGTGTTTGACTCTTTATTTGGTGGGAAAAGGGGGTACCAAGCCAAGTCGCCCATGGGCATACATTACCCGTAGGAATACTTTGTCTAAGAACACTAGTTAGAACTGGGCGGACCACCCGCTGTATTTTCTTGGTTACTTAGCTAGCTGTATTGAAGCAGGTAGACTAGCTTAGGGGTGCTTTTGGATACATATTATTTCTTTCCTTGGGTCCAGCTCAGCCCCTTTTCCCACACCCCATTACCGTGTTTAAACAATAAACCATTAGTGTTTGATGGTAAAGTTAAGTTGTCTGTGGTTATTAGTTCTCACTGTTCCTTTTCACTATTATGATTTGTATGAGATATGTTACGGGTCTCGTTTCCATCCCCCCTAGACTGCAGGGCCAAAGGGATTTGTAACAGACAGAGTGAAACGGAAGCCTGTACAGAATAAAAATATCCCAAAACATGCATCCTGTTTGCAACAAGGCACTAAAGTAATACTGCAAAAAATGTGGCAAATGAGTTCTACTTTTTTTTTCTCCTGAATACAAAGTGTTTTCTTTGGGGCACATCCAATACAACACATTACTGAGTATCACTCTCCATATTTTCAAGCTTAGTGGTGGCTGCATCATGACCTAAGCACAGGTAAAATCCTAGAGGAAAACCTTGTACAGTCTGCTTTGTACAGGAGTTGCTTACCAAGAAGACAGTGCATGTTCCTGAATTAGTTTTGACTTAAATCTGCTTGAAAGTCTATAAGACCTGAAAATGGTTGCAATGATCAACAACTAATTTGACAGAGCTTGAAGAATTTTGAAAATAATAGATCGGAAAATGTTGTGTAAAGCTCTTAGATACTTACCCAGAAAGAGTCACATATATAATCACTGCCAAAGGCGATTCTAACATGTATTGACTCAGGGGTTCAATACTTATATAATCAAAATACGTTAGTGTTATTTTTCATGCAATTTTTTGGGAAATGCTAGAATTTTTCCTCCACTTTTACATTAGAGTATTTTGTGTAGATCGTTAAAAAAAATCATTTTTAATACCACTTTGTAACAATTTTGAAAAAGGTCTAGGGTTGTGAATAGTTTCTGAAGGCACTGTATGTCCATGGCCCATGCTTGACTTGGGCAGGAGCTAACTGGAGCAGAGTACCGGCACCTCAAGATTTTTACTGCTTGAGTTCCTGCACCTTTTATAGAATATTAGCACAATAGTATTTCCTGCAGAGTACCTGCACCTAAATATAAACAGCACCGGCACACAACATTATTACCAGCACCTATTTCAGTTCAAGTCTAGCAAAGTTAATGGCTATATTGAGGTGAACAAAACAGAGTACACATCTGAGGTTAGTGCCATAGTCTGCAGTGGTATTAATGAATGAAACCTTCCCTCCTGGATGCAAGGTTTCTGTCAGAGCAGTAGGTAGTTGTAATTATGTGCGTAATGTAAATGTTTGTGCGAGTGTACGTGTACACTCAAACTTCCTACCTGTCCCACCAACTCCCCATGGCGTTTGGATATCTCGTCTGTAACCACAGAGACATAGCGGCTCTGTTCGTCGAGGATCATGGCCAGCTGACGGTGAAGCTGTTTGATCTCCTGGTGGATCTGGTTCTGACCCTCAAACACCTGGCGGATCTCCCTGTCGTTGACACTCTCGTACATTTCCTCTACTTAACACAGAACAGGACACACCTGTTGCACCAAGTATTAGCATCTAGACAGCCTAGCATCCATTGTTAGCATCTAGTATGTACAAAGTAGCCAATAACCTACATTAGACTTGATTTGTTTTCTGTTATTTCAAATTGTGCTGACCAACTCTAGGTTATAAAGAGTCACACACACACACACACACACACACACACACACACACACACAGTTGAAGTCGGAAGTTTACAAAACACCTAAGTCAGAGTCATTAACACTTAGGTTGGAGTCATTAACGTTTTTCAACCACTCCACAAATTTCTTGTTAACAAACTGAAGTTTTGGCAAGTCGGTTAGGACATCTACTTTGTGCATGACACAAGTAATTTTTCCAACAATTGTTTACAGACAGATTATTTCACGGTATCATACATCCAGTGGGTCAGAAGTTTACATACACTACGTTGACCGTGCCTTTAAAAAGCTTGGAAAATTCCAGAAAATGTCATTGCTTTAGAAGCTTCTGATAGGCTAATTGACATCATTTGAGTCAATTGGAGGTGTACCTGTGGATGTATTTCAAGGCCTACCTTCAAAACTCAGTGCCACTTTGCTTGACATCATGCAAAAATCAAAATAAATCAGCCAAGACCTCAGAAAAATAATTGTAGACCTCCACAAGTCTGGTTCATCCTTGGGAGCAATTTCCAAGCGCCTGAAGGTACCACGTTCATCTGTACCAAAAAATAGTATGCAAGTACAAACACCATGGGACCACGCAGCCGTCATTCCGCTCAGGAAAGAGACACGTTCTGTCTCCTAGAGATGAACGTAATTTGGTGCGAAAAGTGCAAATCAATCCCAGAACAACAGCAAAGGACCTTGTGAAGATGCTGGAGGAAACAGGTACAAAAGTATCTATATCCACAGTAAAACGAGTCCTGTATCAGCATAACCTGAAAGGCTGCTCAGCAAGGAAGAAGCCACTGCTCCAAAACCGACATAAAAAAGCCAGATTACGGTTTGCAACTGCACATGGGGACAAAGAAAGTCTGGTCTGATGAAACAAAAATAGAACTGTTTGGCCATAATGACCATCATTATGTTTAGAGGAAAAAGGGGGATGCTTTCAAGCCGAACAACACAATCCAAACCGTGAAGCACGGGGGAGGCAGCATCATGTTGTGGGGGTGCTTTGCTGCAGGAGGGACTGGTGCACTTCACAAAATAGATGGCATCATGAGGGAGGAAAACTGTGTATATATTGAAGCAACATCTCAAGAAATCAGTCAGGAAGTTAAAGCTTGGTCGCAAATGGGTCTTCCAAATGAACAATGTTCCCAAGCATACTTCCGAAGTTGTGGCAAAATGGCTTAAGGACAACAAAGTCAAGGTATTGGAGTGACCATCACAAAGCCGTGACCTCAATTCTATAGAAAATTTGTGGGCAGAACTGAAAAAGCGTGTGCAAGCAAGGAGGCCTACAAACCTGACTCAGTTACACCAGCTCTGTCAGGAGGAATGGGCCAAAATTCACCCAACTTATTGTGGGAAGCTTGTGGAAGGCTACCCGAAACGTTTGACCCAAATTAAACATTTTAAAGGCAATGCTGGCAAATACTAATTGAGTATGTAAACTTCTGACCCTCTGGGAATGTGATGAAAAAAACTAAAGATGAAATCAATCACTGTACTATTATTGACATTTCACATTCTTAAAATAAAGTGGTAATCCTAACTGACCTAAAACAGGGAATCTTTACTAGGATTAAATGTCAGTAATTGTGAAAAACTGAGTTTAAATGCATTTAGCTAAGGTGCATGTAAACTTCCGACTTCAACTCTGTGTGTGTGTGTGTGTGTGTGTGTGTGTGTGTGTGTGCATATATATATATATATATATATATATATATCCAGTAATTTATTGTGTAAACCACATTTCGGCATCACAGTGCGTTCTTCAACCTGAAGAAGGCACTGATGCCGAAAATGTGGTGTTTTAACCAATAAATTACGGGGAGCTTATATAGTGTGCGTCTGTCTTTAGTTACATTTAATTGACCAAACTATTGAATAATAACATCAATATTAAAGTATATTAGTCGCAATATAAAAAGTATGAAGTATAACACATTTTTTCAGTGAAACTAACTGGGTTCTCTCTGGACTTCCGGATGCTCCTTCTGATAGTCATCTTTCTTTTTGTCTAGCTCCTGCTGAAAGTTCTCAAATTCCTCCTGGTACTTGTCCTGCTCCTCCTTGGGCATCTCTGCTTCAGGTGCAGGCTTCAATGGGACAGAAAACAACCACTCTGAACCCGCACCGAAGAGACTGACGCCCCTTACTTATATCACGCTTTATCATACACCTATTGAAATACCCACACAAGACACAATTTCACTCAGATCTTCTTCCAATTAAATATTACTGGAGATTGGTATAACTAAGAACTGGTAGTGGTAGAAAATAAGACGACATACCAGCTCTGAGAGGTATAACTAAGAAAATCTAGCTACCAGATCTTGGCCAGGTTCTGTTAGTCTGAACGTCAAGAAGGACAGGACATCATGGTCATCTGGAAGATTAAAAAAAATGCATTAAACATCATTTAAAAATAAATCTATAATGATGTAACGTTAAGCAAGGGCATCAATTGGGTATGGCAGTCGCCATATCCAAGTTCAACACCAACAATTTAAAATAGGCTATGAAAATCATTCCAATCCCAATTAAAAAGAAAATTCAGTGTAGCGGTATTAGCGGGCTGGCTTTAGGACAATGCAGTTAGCTCTGAGCAGGGGGGGAAGGATGTTTGCCCGGCTGGCAGGCTTGAGGACTATGAAAAGCACATCGACACATTTTCTCAAAAGATGGCTGTACAGTGAGGGGAAAAAGTAAAGTATTTGATCCCCTGCTGATTTTGTACGTTTGCCCACTGACAAAGAAATGATCAGTCTATAATTTTAATGGTAGGTTTATTTGAACAGTGAGAGACAGAATAACAACAAAAAAATCCAGAAAAACACATGTCAAAAATGTTATAAATTGATTTGCATTTTAATGAGGGAAATAAGTATTTGACCCTCTCTCAATCAGAAAGATTTCTGGCTCCCAGGTGTCTTTTATACAGGTAACGAGCTGAGATTAGGAACTCTTAAAGGGAGTGCTCCTAATCTCAGCTTGTTACCTGTATAAAAGACACCTGTCCACAGAAGCAATCAGATTCCAAACTCTCCACCATGGCCAAGACCAAAGAGCTCTCCAAGGATTTCAGGGACAAGATTGTTGACCTACGCAAGGCTGGAATGGGCTACAAGACCATCGCCAAGCAGCTTGGTGAGAAGGTGACAGTTGGTGCGTTTATTCGCAAATGGAAGAAACACAAAAGAACTGTCAATATCCCTCGGCCTGGGGCTCCATGCAAGAACTCACCTCGTGGAGTTGCAATGATCATGAGAACGGTGAGGAATCAGCCCAGAACTACACGGGAGGATTTTGTCAATGATCTCAAGACCATAGTCACCAAGAAAACAATTGGTAACACACTACGCCGTGAAGGACTGAAATCCTGCAGCACCCGCAATGTCCCCCTGCTCAAGAAAGCACATATACATGCCCGTCTGAAGTTTGCCAATGGACATCTGAATGACTCCGAGGACAACTGGTGAATGTGTTGTGGTCAGATGAGACCAAAATGGAGCTCTTTGGCATCAACTCAAGGTGTTTGGAGGAGGAGGAATGCTGCCTATGACCCAAAGAACACCATCCACACCGCCAAACATGGAGGTGGAAACATTATGCTTTGGGGGTGTTTTTCTGCTAAGGGGTCAGGACAACTTCACCGCATCAAAGGGACGATGGACGGGGCCATGTACCGTCAAATCTTGGGTGAGAACCTCCTTCCCTCAGCCTGGGCATTGAAAATGGGTCGTGGATGGGTATTCCAGCATGACAATGACCCAAAACACACGGCCAAGGCAACAAAGGAGTGGCTCAAGAAGCAGCACATTAAGGTCCTGGAGTGGCCTAGCCAGTCTCCAGACCTTAATCCCATAGGAAATCTGTGGAGGGAGCTGAAGGTTCGAGTTGCCAAACGTCAGCCTGGAAACCTTAATGACTTGGATAAGATCTGCAAAGAGGAGTGGGACAAAATCCCTCCTGAGATGTGTGTAAACCTGGAGGCCAACTACAAGAAATGTCTGACCTCTGTGATTGCCAACAAGGGTTTTGCCACCAAGTACTAAGTGATGTTTTGCAGAGGGGTCAAATACTTATTTCCCTCATTAAAATGCAAATCATTTTATAACATTTTTGACATGCGTTTTTCTGGATTTTTTTTGTTGTTATTCTGTCTCTCACTGTTCAAATAAACCTACCATTAAAATTATAGACTGATCATTTCTTTGTCAGTGGGAAAACGTACAAAAACAGCAGGGGATCAAATACTTTTTCCCCCTCACTGTAGATGCTGTTTGACTTGACATGAAACTATACAAGCCAAGGTGATAAAGGCTGGAGTCAATTTATGCTTTTGTTTGGCTGTTCTTTAAATTGCATGAAATGTTTTAAATTGTGAAGAAATGCAGTAAATGAGCTTCAACTTTATAAAAATTCTTTGTCACTTTGCCATAACCTAGGTTTAGCTGAACCTTTGCCTGACAATAATAATCAATAATAATCCCAACAATAATAATCCCAACATTTTAAGCAGTTAAATCAATGTTTACAGAAGAGTCAAATCTAATTAGAAAGAAATGACAGAAACTTGCTTTTGGCAAGTTTAATAATACATTACAACCACATTATAATGCATTACACCTGCAGGCCTTAAGTAAATTGTTACCAAGTACCACCTGCTAGACCTCCCGTGGCAGCTGAGATGCCAAAGTAGCCCTCCTGAGGAATGATCATGTTGTCCACCTTGGTACAGAACTCATAGTCATCCTTATCTGGTGTGAAACCATTGTTGATCAGCACCTGAGGGGACAGAGAACAGCATGTCAATTAAGGCAATCAATTGAAAAATGCCCAATATAAAAAGATTAGGCTTTTTTTTGTGCATAATGCAAAACTGTTCAGTATCTACATCTCTGATGTGGAGAAAAACAGAGTAAAAAGGCAGAGATCAGAGTATAGGCAGTGGTATCGATGAGTACAAGGGTGAGAGATTATTTGAGAACATTGATTGAATATTGTCCTACCGTTAGTGTCTTCTTGTAGTATGTTATTTTGGCTCTGACAGGATAAGGTTTGTTACGAAAGTCTCTTAAGCATGTTCCCAGGGCTTGAGTCGTACCATCACTTCAAAAAAAGCATCCTGTTTAGACACTAAAACTGAACACTATATTATAGAAGTACTTCATACAGTATATTTCAAGATCAATTAATTGATCCCCACAAGCATCGACAATAAGACAAAAGAACAAAGGCTAACGTTGATCCATATAACGTATGAAATACACATGTATGATAGCAGCACGAAAAGCAAGTGCAGAGGATAAAATGCTCCATATACAGTATGGTCAAACAAATAACATTTCCAAAAGTAAATGTTTTAGAGATTTGAGAAATTTAAGGAAAACATTTCAAATGTAATTTCCTCCTATTATTGTAAACTGCATTTTCAGCAGTGACAAAACAGAAAACAGTGTGAACTCTAAGACATAGGCCTAGATCAACTGGCACAGAGAAGTGATTTAAAGCTTTCACTGTCAAGGGAGATTAGGAAGAGATAGGACTATAATCTCTAACCACAAATATACTGTATAATATTTTCTAATCTTCTTTAAATTGTTTACATTTTCCTTTTGTGATGTCAGTGAGGCAAGGAAATGTTGACTTACTTTGGGTGATCATAAACAAGTTTGCCATTGTTTCCCACCACCAGCACAGCAGGGTTATTTTTCTAAAACAAACAGTTAAACATTAATATACCTAATCTATGTTTTGAAGGTCATTTGGGTTTATTTTATCCAATCCCAGCATACGTCCTCATCAGACCTAGGCATACTACTTGAAAGTATGAAAACAGTTTTTGTATCCAAGTGTGTATAGTATCAATCTATTATTCCTATAATTTGCATTGTAGTAATTTAATATTAAAGGTATATGATATACACTTGGTTTTACCTATGATTAAATAAATAAATGCATTATATTTTGTATTTTATGAATATATAATTAATATGGCCACCAACCTTCCCATCGTTGTCAAAGGAATCGAAGAAGATGCCGATGCCATTCCAGTTGTCAGCGGCTCCATAGACAGGACCATCTAGGCCTTGTGCAGTGGTGAACCATATCGCCTATTAGAGGGACAGACAGAAATTAAGACATGGAGAGACTGAAGGACCAAAAATACTTGTTTAACTGTCTAAATAACTATATGTAACAGTAGAGCAGCAAAGAGGCAGACAGATAAACATGGGGACAATAGATACAGTAAGATGTAAAGTATAGTCAAAGCATAATGTAGGAATTGAACCCACGACCTTGGAGTTACTAGCGCCAAGCTTTCACCAACTGAGCCACACAGGGACAGGACCGACAGAGATAAACATGGTTATTAACCTGAAGTCTGAGCCTGTAGGTCAGTACAACTCCACATCCTCTACTAGCACAACAGCCACCATAATATAGGCCTACGTCTCAATGGACAGAAATAACTTTTTCACACCATCCTTTATCAGTCTAGAAATAATGAATTAACTGTAGCAGAGGGTAGAAACCATACCGCTATATTTGAAACCAGACCACTCAACTGCAAGTCTCGTATTTTTGAATACCTGGCTATCCCGACTTCAGTCAGCTGTTTGTTTCACAACACATAATTCTAAAACTGGCTAGTTTTGTCTCCTCTTTCCTAATAGAGGCTGTTTAATTAACCAGGATTACGTTTACTTTACTGCTTTTGGGTAAAGTTTGTCGACTTAAATGAAGTTTATATATTTATTATTAAAACGTTTACAACAGTTATTTAATTTTCATGATGGTCTTCATCCATAAATGTCATTTACACAATTACTGTCCAGCCCTAGTGCTGGCCCTGATATTTAACTGGCTCTTTTCACAATTACTGTCCAGCCCTAGTGCTGGCCCTGATATTTAACTGGCTCTTTCACAATTACTGTCCAGCCCTAGTGCTGGCCCTGATATTTAACTGGCTCTTTCACAATTACTGTCCAGCCCTAGTGCTGGCCCTGATATTTAACTGGCTCTTTCACAATTACTGTCCAGCCCTAGTGCTGGCCCTGATATTTAACTGGCTCTTTTCACAATTACTGTCCAGCCCTAGTGCTGGCCCTGATATTTAACTGGCTCTTTTCACAATTACTGTCCAGCCCTAGTGCTGGCCCTGATATTTAACTGGCTCTTTTCACAATTACTGTCCAGCCCTAGTGCTGGCCCTGATATTTAACTGGCTCTTTTCACAATTACTGTCCAGCCCTAGTGCTGGCCCTGATATTTAACTGGCTCTTTTCACATTGTCCTTTCTAGCATTGTTCCAGCAACTAAGATGGATGCGTAACCAGGCCTGTAAGTACAGCTTGATCAGCTACAGCATGTAGGGTGAAAAGGTCTGAAGCAGAGATGGGCACTAACTCTCAACTTACTGTTGAGCGTTAGAATCATCGAATACACAAGGTGCATTTCATTGTGCATCAGCAGTCACTTAATTAGCCCATGTCAGCAAAAAAACATTTAGGTTGGTAAGTTAGTCTAGTGGCCAGCTATGTAAACTCGTAGTAAGCATGACCGAACTACCGACCGGTGTGTGGCCCAATGATCATCAGTTACCATATTAAAAACTGCAAACATGTGCCTCCACTCTATGGAAAAATTTGTAGAATTGCAGGAAATGATCAGTAAAACTGCAAAATCTTCTCTCCACCCCATGGCAAAGTGTAGATTAGCAGGAAATAAAATATAAAAATAACTTTCAAGTGTTTTTTTCTCACTTCGCTGTCACGAGGGGGGCCGCTAAATGTTTTGCTCGCAAGGTGGGGCATGGATGTGGGTATGCAGACCCACGAGCCACTGTGGCCTCTCATGAGTTTAGTTTTTTTGTGGTCCCCCACCCTCATCAGTTGCCCATCCCTGGTCTAGAGTCAAAGTGAATAGAAGCCATAGGTTCCAGCAACTATGGTAGAGTTGTAACCAGCCGAGTACAGTTCAGCTCAGCAGTGAAAAATTCAGTGTATGGAAACCATAGAAAGAAGGTGTTATTCAGTTCTTACCAGGCCGTCAGCTCCCATCCTCCCCCGTCCAGACACACGAAAGGTCACCTTAACCTCCCAGTGGTCAAAGTTGACCGTGTTTTTGGTCCAGACTGAGCCCTTCTGACTCCTGAGAGAGGGGGTGATACGGACCTGGTCGGCACTGGGGATGGCATCTGGAACACAAGGTTGATAGTTTGCAGGGTTGGGAGGGGTACATTCTAGTTAATGCTCAATGCATTCATACTGTCCTAACTGACAAAAAAAGTAGCTTCTCACGCATTCAAAAAGTTCCTGAATTTAAACTGAACAGAAACTGTGAAAACTCACTCTGCGAAGGTCCAGAAATACTTGTTTAACTGTATAGTGTAACTACATATGGAGAAACAGTAGCTTATTGGCCCAGGGCAAACAATTGACCAGGAAGTTCATTTTCTTACAAAGCTTGAGGTTAGGAACATAAATGTGTGTTCAGCCCATGCACACCTTAATACGTGTGCTCCTGGGATTATGTCCAAGGCCCTCTGTCAGTAACATTAATATATCTGAAAGCCTCCTATGTAAAGGACAGAGAGACATTATAATAGGCCTAGTATTGTTAACAGTGCAATGTTAAGCCATGCACTGTTAAGCCATGCTTGTCAGGCTTATGGCTAGAAACAAGCTCATGCTATATCCAAATTACCTCGCTCGTGTTACGCTTTATTGTCTAGCCAAGACAGATAAGGCCTTGGAAAAGAAAAATATGGGTAATAGCAACTAGTCTAGTGCAACCAGGCTTTGGCATATGGACCTTTGCCTACACTTATTTGGTGTGACCAAATTCTAAATGACAATTGTACATGTGTAGAGCCACATGCCATCTTACTACAGCCTATACTGATAACAAAAGGGCACCATTGTAAAATGGACTCAAATCTGAGTGCGTCATCAGCTGGACCGTTGTATGGTTTTTAGACATACTGATTTGTTAACCCTTTACGTTACACAAAACCATACCAGACTAGGTGACAAGCAGGCCACTTCAATAGGAAAGAAATTCAATGCTCGCCAACTTCAAAAGTGCTCTCAAATATTAGGTATTGTGAAACCTGCCTGCTGTATCATGTGGGTGGTTGTGTTGCAAGGAGAAATCCAAAACTTGGACTAACAAGAGGAATGTTAACATTCCAGATTGATCTCTCTGTGTGCAAGTCATCCATGTTTCTTTGTAAGACTCGGTATTGTAGAAAGGAACCAACTGAACTATTAAGTGTCAGCTAAAAAAAAAAAGTGGGCTGGCAGGTATACAGATGGTACTACTTTGGGGTAGGGTGATTTAGCCAGCTGGCAGGCAAGGGCCTGAAACCCTACCTCTTCAAAATAGTATTTTAAAATATCCCTCTGCCCTTTAGCTCTGACTTCACTGAGAACTAGTTTATTGAGGAAAAGTGTAGTTACTAAGCCTGTGATGTGGTTGTCCCACCTAGCTATCTATTTTAAGATGAATTCACTAACTATAAGTCACTCTGGATAAGAGTCGCATATTGCCTGACGGTGCATGTACCTTTCTCTTCTCCTGCTTCTCTACAGTATTCTAAAGCTGCTGGCTATTTAACGGCCATGACATGTTGAAACGAGTTTGATATCATGTTTAGAAACTGTAGCAAGCCAAGTCTGCACAGTCGAGAACTTCTCTACACAACAATGAACTGATCCCCCTACAGAACTTCTCTACAGCAGGCAGTAGCCGGATAGTTACAACAAACGTGTCAAATGTTTCCCCTACATGCAAAATAGCTATTGCAGCTGATTTTCCACTATACCTATTTATAGGTTATGATCATTGATAACGGTAAGCAACTGCCTAGCCGGTCAAACTGAAACTTACTTCCACTGTGCACCCAAAAAGGAATAATCCCGTCGGTTTGAGACAGGTGCGGTCCCTTGAAACTGTACTTGTATTCAAATCGGCGGTGTGGGGCTTCTTCAGTCGATGCACCGGCAACGATATTATCGGCATTACTGTGGTGACATGTTAAAGTTAATATTAATAAACAAGCATCAACAGCCAGACACCTTCCTATGGACACCGCCATCTTTTGGTATCACTGCTTACGTAGCATTGAAACAGAGAGGATGACGGGAATGCCTGTTGGGCCAACAGGGCGCTTTCTTATTGGTTGAATCCTAGACACAGCCGAGTTGCGGCCACTGAGGTATAATATGACCGGTTGCAGCTTGCTTGTACTTCACAGAACGCAACTAAATTACACTGTAGCCATAGATAAATTATACATTGTATCCTGGTATGTGTCTGCATTTATTTCACAATGTAAACAACGATTCTGTTTCTTTAAAAGAAATGTGCCTTATTTAGAGGATCAGGTTTCATTTTGTCTATTTTGTATTTATTTTATTTATTTACATGTTATTTTATCAGTGAATCATAAATTACAGAAAATACACACATCAAAATATAAATATAGAATTCAAGCAGAAAGAAAAACGTCATAAAAAACAAACACATTCATCAGTAATAAGGTCCTCAATCAGCTTTTTGAAATGCCCTAGATCAGTGGTTCCCAAACTTTTTATAGTCCGTACCCCTTCAAACATTCAACCTCCAGCTGCGTACCCCCTCTAGCACCAGGGTCAGCACACTCTCAAATTTAGTTTTTTGCCATCATTGTAAACCTGCGATAGATTTATTAAACATAAGAATGAGTGTGAGTTTTTGTCACAACCCGGCTCGTGGGAAGTGACAAAGAGCTCTTATAGGACCAGGGTACAAATAATAATAATCAATCATTTTGCTCTTTATTTAGCCATCTTACATATAAAACCTTATTTGGTCATCATAAATTTTGAATAACTCACCACACTTAACTCTGCAATGTTGGGTTGTATTGGAGAGAGTCTCAGTCTTCATCAATCATTTTCCACACACAGTCTGTGCCTGTATTTAGTTTTCATGCTAGTGAGGGCCGAGAATCCACTCTCACATAGGCACGTAGTTGCAAAGGGCATCAGTGTCTTAACAGCACTATTTGCCAAGGCAAGAAACTCAGAGCGCAGCCCTATCCACATTTTCCCTATCCAGAAATCTGGCAGTGGCTTCTGATTAAATTACATTTTCACAGAACTTCTTGTTGGAATTTCGGTGAGGCTCTCTTGTTCAGATATCGGTAAGTGGACTGGAGGCAGGGCAAGAAAGCGATAACGAATCCAGTTGTTTGTGTCGTCCATTTCGGGACAGTACCTGCATAGATGCGCACCCAGCTCACTCAGGTGGTTCACTATATCAAATCAAATTTCAAATCAAATGTATTTATATAGCCCTTCTTACATCAGCTGATATCTCAAAGTGCTGTACAGAAACCCAGCCTAAAACCCCAAACAGCAAGCAATGCAGGTGTAGAAGCACAGTGGCTAGGAAAAACTCCATAGAAAGGCCGAAACCTAGGAAGAAACCTAGAGAGGAACCAGGCTATGAGGGGTGGCCAGTCCTCTTCTGGCTGTGTCGGGTGGAGATTATAACAGCACATGGCCAAGATGTTCAAATGTTCATAAATGACCAGCACGGTCAAATAATAATAATCATAGTAGTTGTCGAGGGTGCAACAAGTCGGTAACACAAGAGTAAGTGTCAGTTGGCTTTTTCATAGCTGATCTTTGAGAGTATCTCTACCGCTCCTGCTGTCTCTAGAGAGTTGAAAACAGCAGGTCTGGGACAGGTAGCACGTCCGCTAAACAGGTCAGGGTTCCAGCAGGTCTGGGACAGCAGGTCTGGGACAGGTAGCACGTCCGGTGAACAGGTCAGGGTTCCAGCAGGTCTGAGACAGCAGGTCTGGGACAGGTAGCACGTCCGGTGAACAGGTCAGGGTTCCATAGCCGCAGGCAGAACAGTTGGAACTGGAGTAGCAGCACGGCCAGGTGGACTGAGGACAGCAAGTAGTCATCAAGCCAGGTAGTCCTGAGGCATGGTCCTAGAGCTCAGGTCCTCCGAGAGAGAGAAAGAAAGAAAGAAAGAAAGAGAGAATTAGAGAGAGCATATTTAAATTCACACAGGACACCGGAAAAGACAAGAGAAATACTCCAGATGTGACAGACTGACACTAGCCCCCCGACACATAAACTACTGCAGCATAAATACTGGAGGCTGAGACAGGAGGGGTCAGGAGAAACTGTGGCCCCATCCGAAGAAACCCCCGGACAGGGCCAAACAGGTAGGATATAACCCCACCCACTTTGCCAAAGTACAGCCCCCACACCACTGGAGGGATATCTCCAACCACCAACTTACCATCCCGAGACAAGGCCGAGTATAGCCCACAAAGATCTCCGCCACGGCACAACCCAAGGGGGGGCGCCAACCCAGACAGGAAGACCACGTCAGTGACTCAACCCACTCAAGTGACGCACCGCTCCCAGGGACGGCATGGAAGAACACCAGTAAGCCAGTGACTCAGCCCCTGTAATAGGGGTAGAGGCAGAGAATCCCAGTGGAGAGAGGGGAACCGGCCAGGCAGAGACAGCAAGGGTGGGTCGTTGCTCCAGCCTTTCCGTTCACCTTCACACCCCTGGGCCAGACTACACTTAATCATAGGACCTACTGAAGAGATGTGTCTTCAGTAAAGACTTAAAGGTTGAGACTGAGTCTGCGTCTCTCACATGGGTAGGCAGGCTATTCCATAAAAATGGAGCTCTATAGGAGAAAGCCCTGCCTCCAGCTGTTTGCTTAGAAATTCTAGGGACAATTAGGAGGCCCGTGTCTTGTGACCGTAGCGTACGTGTAGGTATGTACGGCAGGACCAAATCGGAAAGATAGGTAGGAGCAAGCCCATGTAATACTTTGTAGGTTAGCAGTAAAACCTTGAAATCAGGTATCACAGTTGACATTGTCCATAAGCTTGAGTTCATTTGCACACAAAAAAACATACAATGATGGAAAGACCTGTGTGTTGTCCTTCTTAATGCAGACAGAAAAGAGATCCAACTTCTTAATCAATTTTGTCCCGCACATTGAATATCCTCTAGGGGCTAGGGGGCAGTATTTTCACAGCCGGATGAAAAACGTACCCAATTTAAACAGGTTACTACTCTGGCCCAGAAAATAGAATATGCATATTATTAGTAGATTTGAATAGAAAACACTCTGAAGTTTCTAAAACTGTTTGAATGGTGTCTGTGAGTATAACAAAACTCATATGGCAGGCACAAAACCTGAGAAAATTTGAATCAGGAAGTAGGAGAATTTAGAAATGTAGTTTTTGTTTTGAATCCCTTGGAAAACTACAGTGACATAGGATTTACGTTGCACCTCCTAACTCTTCCATTGGCTGTCAACAATCTTTATGAACTGGTTTCAACCGTCAGCTGTTACCGGGCAGATCATTTTGGCTCAGTCAATCATTGGCCAGTCTGAGGAGAGGTGTCTTATGATGCGCGTGTACGTGACGTCATCGTTTTTATATTTTTCTTCTGGGATGAGAAGCTATTGCCCGGTTGTAAAATTATCGCAATTTTACGTTAAAAAATACCCTAAAGGATTGATTGTAAACATTGTTTGATGTGTTTCTACAAACGGTAATGGAACTTTGAACATTTCGTCTATGGATTTGCGTCCACTCCACATGGCATTGTAAAGTGTTCTGGATGGGTCAACAAAACGGACGTATTTGGACATAAATGATGGACTTTGCAGAACAAATGAACATTTCTTGTGGAAGTGGATGCCCATCCGAGTGCATTCCGCCAAAGATCAGCAAAGGTAAGGAAATATTTCGAACATATTGTTAGAGATTTGTTGACGCCGTGGTTGTAGGCTAACTGTATAGCTTAGCATTGAAGGCTAAGTTCTGTACTCAAAATATTGAACAATGTGCTTTTTCCGTAACGTTATTTTGAAATCTGACAAAGTGGTTGCATAAAGGAGTAGATTATCTCTAATTCTTTAAATAATTGTTATACATTTTTTCAACGTTTATGAGTTCTTCCGTAAATTAAATGTGCCTCTTCATCGGCAGTTATGGTGAGAAAACATTTTCTGAACGTCACGCACCAATGTAAAAATTGGGTTTTTGGATATAAATATAAACTTGATTGAACAAAAAATGCATGTATTGTCTAACATGATGTCCTAGGAGTGTCATCTGATGAAGATTGTCAAAGGTTAGTGCTTAATTGTAGCTGTATATCTGGTTTTGTGATGGCTATCGTGCTTGGAAAATGGCATTTTTTTTGTTGCTGAGGTGCTATGCTAAAATAGTCTAATGTTTTTCTTTCACCGTAAAGCCTTTTTGAAATCGGACAATGTGATTGGATTAACGAGTAGAGTATCTTTAAAATGTCGTATAATACTTGAATTTTAATTTTGAGATTATTTTGTTTTGAATATCGCACCGTGCTATCTCACTGGTTGTTGTCCAACCAATCCCGTTATCGGGATTGTATCCTCAAGAGGATATAGTTGCGGAGAGTCCCTGTAATCTTACATTCAGATCATTCAGGGGAGAAAAAAGATCACCCAGACAGATCATCCTTGAGATGTTCCTACAACCTGATTGGAGTCCACCTGTGGTAAATTCAATAGATTGGACTTGATATGGAAAGGCACACTCTTGTCTAAATAAGCACCCACAGTTGACAATGCATGTCAGAGCAAAAACCAAGCCACGAGGTTGAAGGAAATGTCTGTAGACCGCCGAGACAGGACTGCATTGAGGCACAGAACTGGGGAAGGGTAGCAAACACTTTCTGCAGCATTGAAGGTCCCTAAGAACACAGTGGCATCCATCATTCTTAAATGGAAGAAGTTTGGAACCACCAAGACTCTTCCTAGAGCTGGCCGCCACAGCCAAACTGAGCAATCGGAGGAGAAAGGTCTTGGTCAGGGAGGTGATCAATCACTCTGACAGAGCTCCAGAGTTCCTTTGTGGAGATGGGAGAACCATCCAGAAGGACAACCATCTCTGCAGCACTCCACCAATCAGGCCTTTATGGTACAGTGGCCATACGGAATCCACTCCTCAGTAAAAGACACATGACAGCCCACTTAGAGTTTGCCAAAAGGGCCCTAAAGGACACTTAGACAATGAGAAACAAACTTCTCCGGTCTGATGAAACCAAGATTGAACTCTTTGGCCTGAATGAGAAGCGTCACATCTGGACGAAACCTGGCACCATCCCTACGGTGAACCATGGTGGTGGCAGCATCATGCTTTGGGGATGTTTTTTAGCAGCAGGCACTGTGAGAGTAGTGAGGATCAAGGGAAAGATGAATGTAGCAAAGTACAGAGAGATCCTTGATGAAAACCTTCTCCCGGGAGCTCAGGACCTTCCAACGGGAAAACGACCCTAAGCACACAGCCAAGACAACGCATGAGTGGATGTCCTCTGAATGTCGTTGAGTGGCCCAGCCAGAGCCCGGACTTGAACCCATTCGAACATCTCTGGAGAGACCTGAAAATAGCTGTGCAGTGACACTATGTCACGTTCTGACCAGTATGAGGGTTATTTTGTTAGTCAGGACGTGGCAGAGGGTATTTGGTTTATGTGGTTTGGGTGTGTGTATTATGTAGAGGGTAGTTGATTTATGTTTTCCGGGGTTTTTGGTCACTGCTCTGTTAGTCTATGTTCTTTCTAGTTAGTCTGTTTCTATGTTTAGTTAATTGGGGTGTGGACTCTCAATTAAAGGCAGGTGTTGTCTAGTTGCCTTTGATTGAGAGTCCATTATATTAGGGTGTGTTTGTGTTTGTAATTTGTGAGAGGTTGTCACTTGAATTGCTGTCGTTTGCCTTCAAGTCTGTATTCGTCGTCCATCGTTTTGTTTTGTTTGTTTAAGTGTTTTCATTAAAAAGTTTATTATGAGCACTCAACCCGCTGCGCCTTGGTCAATGACAGGGGAACACGACTGGCTATTAAGCTGGAGAGTTAGCCCCAATAATTTTTTTGGGGGGGGCACACGGGTAGTTTGGCAGGGCCAGGATTGAGCCGCAAGCCAAATCCCCGTGCTTATTGGGGGCAGCCTAGTATTAGTCAGGTCCCGTGCGTTGGAGTGTTGGAGCGTTGAGGCCTAGTATTCACAGGCCGGTGTGCGCAGTACCTGCGCCCCGCATTTGTCAGGGGAAAGCGGGCATCCAGCCAGGAAGGGTGGAGCCAGTACTGCGCTCGAGACCGCCAGTGCGCCTTCACGGTCCAATATATCCTGTTCCCGCTCCATGCACTAGCCCTAAGGTGTGTGTTTCAAAGCTGGCATATCCAGTACCAGCACCACGCACTAGGCTTCCAGTGCGTCAGCCCAGTCCAACCCGTCCTGTTCCCGCTCCACGCACTAGCCCTAAGGTGTGTGTTTCCAGACTGGCATATTCAGTACCAGCACCACGCACCAGGCTTCCAGTGCGTCAGCCCAGTCCAACCCGTCCTGTTCCCGCTCCACGCACTAGCCCTAAGGTGTGTGTTTCCAGGCTGGCATATCCAGTACCAGCACCACGCACCAGGGTTCCAGTGCGTCAGCCCAGTCCCGTACGACCTGTTCCCGCTCCACGCACTAGCCCTAAGGTGTGTGTTTCCAGGCTGGCATATCCAGTACCAGCACCACGCACCAGGCTTCCAGTGCGTCAGCCCAGTCCCGTACGACCTGTTCCCGCTCCACGCACTAGCCCTAAGGTGTGTGTTTCCAGGCTGGCATATCCAGTACCAGCACCACGCACCAGGCTTCCAGTGCGTCAGCCCAGTCCAGTACGTCCTGTTCCTCGTCCTGAACTTCCGGCAACAGTGCCTCGTCCAGAACGGCCGGCAACAGTGCCTCGTCCAGAGCTTCCGGTGACAGTGCCCCGGAGAGAGACGGCCCACTGTTCGGAACCAGGTGAGACGGCCCACTGTTCAGAGCCGAGTGAGTCTGGCTACAGTCCAGAACCAAGTGAGTCTGTCTACAGTCCAGAGCTCCTAGAGTCTTTCTACAGTCCAGAGCTCCTAAAGAGTGAGCCAGGGGTGGAGTGGGGTCTGCGTCCGGCTCCTGAGCCACCTCCTGAGGGGGGAGTATTGGGGTTAGGGGGGGGCGTTGCAGGAGCACCGTCGGTGACGGTGGCCACCCTCCCTTCCCTCCCATGTCGCGTCTTACCCAAGAAGACTTGAGGCTGTAATCGCTGCCAAATGTGCTTCAACAAAGTACTGAGTAATGGGTCTGAATACTTATTGAAATGTGATAATTCAGTTGTTTTTTATAAATTTGCCCAAATATTTTGCTTTGTCGTGATGGGGTACTGTGTGTAGATTGATGGGGAAAAAATACAATTTAATCAATTTTAGAATAAGGCGGTAATGTAACAAAATGTGGAAAAACTCAAAGGGTCTGAATATTGTATACATAGTTTTACCTGCATTCGGTACTAATTTCAGGTCAATAAAGTTTTTCTGCAATTAAAACCTCTTGGGGATAGGGGGCAGTATTGAGAATTTTGAAAAAAATATGTGCCCATTTTTAACTGCCTCCTACACCAACTCGGAAGCTAGAATATGCATATTATTGTTCAGGTTTGGATAGAAAACACTCTGAATTTTCTAAAACTGTTTGAATGGTGTCTGTAAGTATAACAGAACTCGTATGGCAGTCAAAACCCTGAGACAAATTCTGACAGGAAGTGGATACCTGATGTGTTGAATTACCTTTAAGCCTATGCCATTGAAACACACAGGGGCTTATTAATCGTTGAGCACTTCCTATGGCTTCCACTAGATGTCACCAGTCTTTACAAAGTTGTTTGAGTCTTCTACTGTGAGAACTGAACGAACAAGAGCCTTGAAACGGTGGTGGCCGACAAGACTCTGGCGCGCGAGTTCATGTTGGGTACTCTCGTTCCAATACGTTTTAAAAGAGAATGCAATCGTCCGCCTTGAATATTATTCATGTTCTGGTTGAAAAAGGCCCTAATGATTTATGCTATACAAAGTTTGACATGTTTGAACGAACGTAAATATTTTTTCTCCCCTCTTTCATGAAGAGAAGTCCGGCGGGCTTAGATCATGTGCTAACAACACGGAGCTTTTTGGACATAAATTATGAGCTTTTTCGAACAAAACTACATTTGTTATGGACCTGGGATTCCTGGAAGTGACATCTGATGAAGAGAATCAAAGGTAATGGATTATTTACATAGTATTTTCGATTTTAGATCTCTCCAACATGGCGGTTAGTCTGTATCGCAAAGCGTATTTTTCTGGGCGCAGTGCTCAGATTATTGCAAAGTGTGATTTCCCAGTAGGGTTATTTTTAAATCTGGCAATCCGGTTGCGTTCAAGAGATGTAAATCTATAATTCTTTGAATGACAATATAATATTTTACCAATGTTTTCGAATAGTAATTATATCATTTGTTGTGCTGATTGACTGGCGGTTATTGGAGGGAAAAGATTTCCTCAACGCCATAGTAAAACACTGTTTTTGGATATAAATATGAACTTGATAGAACACAAAATGCATGTATTGTCTAACATAATGTACTAGGAGTGTCATCAGATGGAGATTGTCAAAGGTTAGTGCATAATTTTAGCTGGTTTTCTGCTTTTGGTGACGCGTGTCTTTGCATTGACAAAACATTACACAAAGCTATTTTCAATGTACTGTCCTAACATAATCTAACTTTATGCTTTCGCTGTAAAGCCTTTTTGAAATCGGACAACGTGGTTAGATTAAGGAGATGTTTATCTTTCAAAGGGTGTAAGATATTTGTATGTTTGAGAAATTTGAATTATGACATTTCATTGTTTTCAAATTTGGCGCTCTTGATATTTCACCTGTTGTTGATAGGGTGTACCAGGGGTGGGACACTTGCGTCCCACATAGCCCATAGAGGATAATGAAGGCAGACTGTAGTTCAGATAGAGCCTGGTCAACCGTTGGGGCAATAGCATACACAACAGTATCATCGGCAAACAAGTGCAGGTTACAAATAGTAAAAAGTACAGGATCCAAAAGATGGTGGGTTCATGAAGTTGGAGCCACGGGAGGCAAAGGATGACTTTGTGTACGGGTGCATTGATAATGAGGAAGACTTTCTTGGTGCAGGGGTCCCACGGTGAGGGTGAGTGGTGCTGTGATGTGTGTGATAAGGCTTGGACAGGAAAAGGAGAGGAGAGCGGGTACGAGGTGATGTTCAGGAAGGAGGTGAGGTCCTGATCGATGAAATTCCCCACGGCACCGGAGTCCACTAGAGCTGTAGAGACAACACATGAGGGACAGCCAGCCAGTAAATGGAAACCAGGAAGGGTTTGGCGGAAAGCAATGATGATGGAATACTCAAGCCTACCCCGGGAGACAGATGATCACGGGGCCGCCCCTCTGTCCCTGTGGAACCTGGGATGGGACACACCGGACACCGCTGAAGCTGGTAGGAGGATGCCTGCGCAGCGTATCTGGTTGCCGGTATGCCTCCTAGGACCAGGCTACCCTACTACCCTACTCCCGCACAGCCCAGTTCACCCTGAACCAGCACCCCGCTCGTACAGGGCTGCTAGTTCCATCCAGCCAGGACGGGTTGTGCAGGCGGTGCGGTCAAGGCCACCTGTGCGCCTTCATGGCCCAGTCTTTCCAGTTCCCGCCTCTCGTACTATCCCGGAAGTGAGTACCTCCAGTATGGCACGACCAGTACCAGCAACCCGGACCAAGCTTCCCATGAGTCGGCCTAGTCCTATTAAGCCTGTTCCCGCTCCTCGCACTAGCCCTAGGGTGCGTGTTTTCAGCCTGGTACCACCTCTACCAGCCCCACGCACCAGGCCTCTAGTGTGTCGGCCCAGCCTCTAGTGCGTCGGCCCAGTGTGCAGTCCAGAGTATCCGGCACCAGTGTGCAGTCCAGAGTATCCGGCACCAGTGTGCAGTCCAGAGTATCCGGCACCAGTGTGCAGTCAGTGTGCAGTCCGGAGTATCCGGCAACAGTGTGCAGTCCAGAGTATCCGGCAACAGTGTGCAGTCTAGAGTATCCGGCAACAGTGTCTAGTCCGGAACCGAGGAAGACTGCCTGCGACCCGGAACCAGAGGGGTCTGCCTGTGACCCGGAACCGAGGGAGCTTGCCTGTATCCCGGAACCGAGGGGGTCTGCTTGTGACCCGGAACCGGGTGAGTCTGCTTGTGACCCGGAACCGAAGGAGTCTGCCTGTGACCCGGAACCGAAGGAGTCTGCCTGCGACCCGGAAACGAAGGGGTCTGCCTGCGACCCGGAACCAGAGGGGTCTGCCTGTGACCCGGAACCAAGGGAGCCTGCCTGTATCCCGGAACCGAAGGGGTCTGCTTGTGACCCGGAACCGGGTGAGTCTGCTTGTGACCCGGAACCGAAGGAGTCTGCCTGTGACCCGGAACCGAAGGAGTCTGCCTGTGACCCGGAACCGAAGGAGTCTGCCTGCGACCCGGAACCGAAGGGGTCTGCCTGCGACCCGGAACCAAAGGGGTCTGCCTGCGACCCAGAACCGAAGGGGTCTGCCTGCGACCCGGAACCGAAGGGGTCTGCCTGCGACCCGGAACCGAAGGGGTCTGCCTGCGACCCAGAACCGGGTGAGTCTGCCTGCGACCCGGAACCGAGTGAGTCTGCCTGCGACCCGGAATCGAGGGAGTCTGCCTATGACCCAGAACCAGGTGAGTCTGTCTGCGACCCGGAACCGAAGGAGTCTACCTACGACTCAGAACTGAAATTGACTAACTGTGTTGTAAATGAGTCTGCCTTCAGCATGGAAATGAGGGAACCTGCCCACGAGCCACAACAACTTGAGTCTGTCTACGACTCGGACCCCAATGAGTCTGCCTACAACCCGGAGGGCAGGAGGCCGGAACCAGAGCCACCTCCAGGATAGGTGGGTTGGGGAGGGAGAGTGTAGCACAGTGCCGTCGTTGACGGCAGCCACCCTCCCTTCCCTCCCTTTTTTGTTTAGGGGGTATTATTTTTTGTTGTGGTATTGGGGATTTTTGTGTTTTCTTTTAAGGTGCATTCTGGGGTCTGCACCTTTAGGGGGGGGGGGGGGTACTGTCACGTCCTGACCAGCAAAGGGAGTAGTGGTGGAGTATTTTGGTCAGGACGTGGCAGAAGAAGTCTGTATGTGTTGTCTAGTATGTCTGTTTCTGTGTTAGTCTTGTGACTCCTGATCAGGAACAGCTGGGGATCGTTGTTCCTGATTGGGGGTCATATATTTAGGAGTATGTTTGTCACTTGGTTTTGTGGGTGGTTGTGCTAACACTGCTAGTATTTTGTTTGTATGTAGCCTGTTAGCCTGTCGTTAGTAGTTATTGTTTTTCCTGTGGATGCTTTGCTCGTATATATTATCTGTTCCGTCCGCTAGAGACGTATTCCTTTATGACATAATTTGTAATCAATGTATGATCCATTCTGTGTAGATGTAATTCTGTGTGATTGTTTAGGTATTTGGTAAATAAATAATTAAACCACATACTTTTATTGCTGATTCAACTTGTTAGCCAGGGTTCGTGAAGATAACCAAGAATTTGCAACTTTCAGATGAGACTGAATAAGGTGACGATTAAATATTGACTGCAATTGAGGTAAAAGATTACCAGGACTTTAAGGTCCCACAGTTGACAGTGCATGTCAGAGCAAAAACCAAGCCAGGAGGTCGAAGGAATTGTTCATAGAGCTCCGAGACAGGACTGTGTCGAGGCACAGATCTGTAGAAGCGTACCAAAACATTTCTGCAGTATTGAAGGTCCCGAAGAGCACAGAGGCCTCCATCATTCTTAAACTCTACGGGATCGGTGTCCTGACAAACATCTCTCTGGTAAGAAGGGTGGGGGTGTATGCTTCATGATTAACGACTCATGGTGTAATCATAACAACTTACAGGAACTCAAGTCCTTCTTTCACCTGATCTAGAATTCCACATTATCTCCCAAGAAAATTCTCTTTGATTATAGCCACAGCCATGTATACACCCCCCAAGCAAATAACTCAACGGCCCTCAAGGAACTTCACTGAACTCTATATAAACTGGAGACCATATATGCTGAGGCTACATTTATTGTAGCTGGGGATTTTAACAAAGAAAATTTCAGAACAAGTCTCCTTAAATTCTTTCAGAACATTGACTGCAGCACTCGCGTGGAAAATACACTGGACCACTGCTACTCTAACTTCCGCGATGCATACAAGGCCCTACCCCCCCTCTGTTCGGCAAATCCGACCACAACTCCATTTTGCTCCTGCCGTCCTACAAGCAGAAACTCAAAAAGGATGTACCTGTGACTAGAACCATTCAATGCTGGTCTGACCAATCGGAATCCACGCGTCAACATTGTTTTGATCACGCGTACTGGGAAATGTTTTGGGAAGCCTCAGAAAATAACATCGATTTATACTCTGACTCGGTGAGTGAGTTTATAAGGAAGTGCATTGGAGATGTTGTACCCACTGGGACTATTAAAACCTAGCCTAACCAGAAACAATGGATAGATGGTGGCAATCGCGCAAAACTGAAAGCGCGAACCACCACATTTAACCTCTCTAAGAGGTGTGGAACGCTATCATCCCACCTGGCCAACATCCAGTGAAATTGCAGAGCGCCAAATTCAAAAACAGAAATACTCATTGTAAAAATTCATAAAACATAAAACTGTTTTTACATCGGTTTAAAGATTAATTTCTTGTTAATCCAACCACGGTGTCAGATTTCAAAAAGGCTTTACGGCGAAAGCATACCATCCGATTATCTGAGAACAGCGCCCAGCAGACAAATCATTACAAACAGTTACCAGCCAAGTAGAGGAGTTACAAAAGTCAGAAATAGCAATAAAATGAATCACTTACCTTTTATCGTCGTATGGTTGCACTCACAAGACTCTCATTTACTCAATAAATGTTTCTTTTGTTCGATAAAGTCCCTCTTTATATCCAAAAACCTCCGTTTTGTTCGCACGTTTTGTTCAGTAATCCACAGGCTCAAAGGCAGTAACAACAGACAGACGAAAAATCCCCAAATTATTTGTAAAGTTTGTAGAAACATGTCAAACAATGTTTATAATCAAACCTCAGGTTGTTTTTAGTCATAATAATCAATAACATTTCAACCGGACAAAAGCTTCGTCAATATAAAAGGAAAACAAGAAAGGCGTGCTCTCGGTCGCACGCATGAAAAACCTCTGGGACACTGCAGTGTCCACTCATTCAGACTGGTCTTACTCCCTCATTTTTCAGAATACAAGCCTGAAACAATTTCTAAAGAGTGATGACATCTAGTGGAAGCCATAGGAAGTGCAATTTGAGTCCTAAGTCAATTGATACTGTAATGGCATTCAATGGAAAACTACAAACATTAAAAAATCCCACTTCCTGGATGGATTTTTCTCAGGTTTTCAGCTGCCGTATCAGTTCTGTTATACTCACAGACATTGTTTTAACAGTTTTGGAAACTTTAGAGTGTTTTCTATGTATGCATATCCTAGCTTCTGGGCCTGAGTAGCAGGCAGTTTACTTTGGGCACACTTTTCATCCGGAGGTGAAAATAGTGCCCCCTACCCTAATGAAGTTAACCATGGAAAGATGTCTGGGAATATGGCCGAAAATAAACAGTGTAGTTATTCCCTCCACAAGTCAATCAAACAAGAGAAACGTCAGTATAGAGAGAACTGACGTCTTGCTTCCAGACAAACTAAACACCTTAGCCTGCTGTGAGGATAATACAGTGCCATCTTTTACCAGATCTATTGTGTTATATTCTTCTACATTTCTTTCACATTTCCACAAACTTCAAAGTTTTCCTTTCAAATGGTACCAAGAATATGAATATCCTTGCTTCAGGGCCTAAACTACAGGCAGTTAGATTTGGGTATGTCATCTTAGGCAAACATTGAAATAAAAAGGGGTGGATCCTTAAGAGGTTTTTAATCAAATGCAAATTATGGCACTGACTTTTTCCTCTCTGAACATGGCCTCATTGTGGAACAAATAAAAAACATGTAAATAATGATGAATTGTTTAATGAATCATCATCATCCCCTGGTCCAAGTTGTCTGAGATTGGCACATTGGATTTGGTTACACTGTGTGATAACTTCACAGAGAAGTTTAAAACAATGCTTGAAATATGACTGACAACTACCATTCAGCCTTGTTATAAATATACACTGCTCAAAAAAATAAAGGGAACACTTAAACAACACATCCTAGATCTGAGTGAAAGAAATAATCTTATTAAATACTTTTTTCTTTACATAGTTGAATGTGCTGACAACAAAATCACACAAAAATAATCAATGGAAATCCAATTTATCAACCCATGGAGGTCTGGATTTGGAGTCACACTTAAAATTAAAGTGGAAAACCACACTACAGGCTGATGCAACTTTGATGTAATGTCCTTAAAACAAGTCAAAATGTGGCTCAGTAGTGTGTGGCCTCCACGTGCCTGTATGACCTCCCTACAACGCCTGGGCATGCTCCTGATGAGGTGGCGGATGGTCTCCTGAGGGATCTCCTCCCAGACCTGGACTAAAGCATCTGCCAACTCCTGGACAGTCTGTGGTGCAACGTGGCATTGGTGGATGGAGCGAGACATGATGTCCCAGATGTGCTCAATTGGATTCAGGTCTGGGGAACGGGCGGGCCAGTCCATAGCATCAATGCATTCCTCTTGCAGGAACTGCTGACACACTCCAGCCACATGAGGTCTAGCATTGTCTTGCATAAGGAGGAACCCAGGGCCAACCGCACCAGCATATGGTCTCACAAGGGGTCTGAGGATCTCATCTCGGTACCTAATGAACACCAAGATCAGGCTACCTCTGGCGAGCACATGGAGGGCAGTACGGCCCCCCAAAGAAATGCCACCCCACACCATGACTGACCCACTGCCAAACCGGTCATGCTGGAGGATGTTGCAGGCAGCAGAACGTTCTCCACGGCGTCTCCAGACTCTGTCACGTCTGTCACATGTGCTCAGTGGGAACCTGCTTTCATCTGTGAAGAGCACAGGGCGCCAGTGGCGAATTTGCCAATCTTGGTGTTCTCTGGCAAATGCCAAACGTCCTGCACGGTGTTGGGCTGTAAGCACAACCCCCACCTGTGGACGTCGGGCCCTCATACCACCCTCATGGAGTCTGTTTCTGACCGTTTGAGCAGACACATGCACATTTGTGGCCTGCTGGAGGTCATTTTGCAGGGCTCTGGCAATGCTCCTCCTGCTCCTCCTTGCACAAAGGCGGAGGTAGCGGTCCTGCTGCTGGGTTGTTGCCCTCCTACGGCCTCCTCCACGTCTCCTGATGTACTGGCCTGTCTCCTGGTAGCGCCTCCATGCTCTGGACACTACGCTGACAGACACAGCAAACCTTCTTGCCACAGCTCGTATTGATGTGCCATCCTGGATGAGCTGCAGTACCTGAGCCACTTGTGTGGGTTGTAGACTCCGTATCATGCTACCACTAGAGTGAAAGCACCGCTAGCATTCAAAAGTGACCAAAACATCAGCCAGGAAGCACTGAGAAGTGGTCTGTGGTCTCCACCTGCAGAACCACTCCTTTATTGGGGGTGTCTTGCTTATTGCCTATAATTTCCACCTGTTGTCTATTCCATTTGCACAACAACATGTGAAATTTATTGTCAATCGGTGTTGCTTCCTAAGTGGACATTTTAATTTCACAGCAGTGTGATTGACTTGGAGTAACATTGTGTTGTTTAAGTGTTCCCTTTTTTTTGAGCAGTATATAAATTAGGCATACTTAGGTTTAGGTCTAAAGGAAACTGATTGTTATTTGAGTGTAATTTGTTTCAGTTTCAAGTTTTTTTATGTCACGCGTACAAGTATAGTGAAATGCCTTTCTTGCAAGCTCTAAACCTAACAATGCATTGATCAATGTAGTACTAAAAATTACATAATTACATAAACACACACAACAAATAATTAAGCTACAGTATATACATGGTCAGTATCAATACCATATTTACAATGTGCAGGGATACTGGTGTGATAAAGGTAGACAGTGCATTTGGAAAGTATTCAGACCCCTTTCCCTTTTTCCACAGTGTTATGTTACAACCTTATTCTAAAATGTATTAAAACCTCTTGGCGTTACCCTAGGATAGGGGGCGCCACAGCGCATTTTGAAAATAATTCGTGCCCATTTTAAACGGCCTACTACTCAAACTCAGAAGCTAGGATATGCATATAATTAATACTTGTGGATAGAAAACACCCTAAAGTTTCTAAAATTGTTTGAATGGTGTCTGTGAGTATAACAGAACTCATATGGCAGTCAAAACCCCGAGACCGATCGAAACAGGAAGTGGAATTCTGAATTGTGGACTCAACTTCACATCTTTGCCTATTAATCACACCGTGAGCTATGGTTCATTGAGCACTTCCTATTGCTTCCACTAGATGTCCCCAGTCTTTACAAAGTGGTTTGAGCCTTCTACTGTGGAAACTGACAGAATGACACGCTGTTGAAATTGGTCACAGGAGGAGGGCCATCACCATTATGACGCCGGCGGCCCTGTCTACCCCCTCCTTTCGAAACGTTTTGAAACACAATACAATCGTCCCCCTCAAATCTTATTGGCTCTCTTGTTGAAACAGGCCCTGAAGATTTATGTTATACAACGTTTGACATGTTTGAACGAACCTAAATGGGGGAAAAATGTTTTTTTTTTCGAAATGGCTGTCCCGCGGCCGACGAAGGTTTTGGATCAGCCTTCAGACGCGCTAACAACAGCAAGCTAATGGAACATAAAGGATGGACTTTTTCGAACGAAAATACATTTGTTGTGGACCTGGGATTCCTGGAAGTGCTTTCTGATGAAGACAACCAAAGGTAAGGGATTATTGACAATATAGTATACAAGATTAGATGTGATATGCGATTGTTCCAAGATGGCGCCGAGCTGTATTTACTAGGTAATTTTCTGAGTATTGCATCCCCTTTTATCGCAAAGTGTGATTACCCAGTAAAGTTATTTTTAAATCTGGTATTACAGGTGCTTTCAAGAGATATTCATCTATAAATCTTAGAATGACAATATTACATTTTAAAAATGTTTTTGAATAGTAATTGAGTAAATCGTAGCACTGTTTCCCGGGATGCATTTGAGGGAAAATAGTTAGTCAGTGTCACACGCCGATGTAAAATGCTGTTTTTATATATAAATATGAACTTTATCGAACAAAAGAATGCATGCATTGTGTAACATGATGTCCTAGGTGTGTCATCTGATGAAGTTTGTAAAAGGTTAGTGCTGCATTTAGCTGTTTTTTGGTTATTTGTGATGCATGTGGTTGGTCGGAAAATGGCTATGTGGCTACTTTTACGATATACTCCTCTAACATAATCTAATGTTTTGCTTTTCCTGTAAAGCGTTTTTGAAATCGGACGAAGTGGGTCGATTCAGGAGAGGTGTATCTATAAAACGATATGAGACAGTCCTATATTTGAAAAAATATATATATTAAATTTCGTTATGCTAATGTCGATAGGAGTTTTTCGCTGGATGTTCGTCCCGCTTACGGGACTAGAGCCTCAAGAGGTTTTAAGGAATACCTGGGATAGGATAAATGAATCCTTCTAACCCACCTCCCCTACCCTCCCCCCCAGAAAAATATATAGATGTACTATTGTAAAGTGGTTGTTCCACTGGATATCATAAGGTGAATGCACCAGTTTGTAAGTCGCTCTGGATAAGAGCGTCTGCTAAATGACGTAAATGTAAAATAAAACTGAGATCTTCGTGCAGCTTGCACATGCAAGTCTCCCGGTCACTTAGAGTTGGGTGAATAACCCAAAAGGGGTGCAGTGAGCAGAAGAGGGAGTAGGAGATTGACCCATGTTCTGCCAAAAACTTCACATGTAGATTTATCATTGTGTCCAAAAGGAAACTCTTGTGATTTTTGATTTTCTTCTGGGTGAGGGTCTGCCTCTTCCCAGTCGTAATTCGACTGACATCATCCCTGGTATAGAAATCTCTGACTTTGTTTATGAAGCCATCTACCACCTTATTGTTTCTCTTCCTTTGGTAGTTTAAATTTAGTTCTGCATTCTTCAGCCACCTTTTCTTTGAAAACCCAAATTAACTTTGGGAGAGACGGTGCAGCCTATATTTTTTGACAAGTTTTCCTGTCACTATCTTTGAGATGAGATGCCTTTCCCTTTCTCCCCGTGAGTTGCTGTACCTGTCGGATGTCCTTCAGTGTCACGGATATGTAGGGCAGGAGGAAGGAGCAGAGTCAAATGCAGGATACGATTGTTCGGTAGGCCGAAGTTTATTTGACACCCAACACACTAGGTGAATCAAAAGCACAGAGATCGCACAAAAACCCAAAAGGGAAACAGGTAATCCAATAAAGAGGGAAAAATACGCACGGGGCGCAGCCCGGCTAGAATCACTACTCCAAAATATAAACGCTGGAGAAAAAACACAACGTAAAACCCCACTGCCCGCTGACAAACAAATAATCCCGCACAAAACACAAACCCAAAGGAACAAACTAAATACACCCCCCCACTAATGACAGAAAAGGAAACAGGTGCGGACCTAGACAGACAAAACACAACAAACACAGAAACATAGATCGGTGGCAGCTAGTAGACCGGCGACGACGACCGCCGAGCGCCGCCCGGCCGAGGAGGGGCACCATTTTCTGTGGATACTGTGACATCCAGTAAGGCATCATGGAAGAGAAGGTCATTTGTATTGTAGCGCATGGTAGCCGTTTCATTTGTTTGTCAACTTTTGTAGATGGAGATGGATTATTCTGTTTCATACGGCAATTTTTTTTCGTATACCTCTCCTTTTTTCGTGTTTGTGTCTGTAGCTGCTTTTGTAGCTCTTCAATTTGTTTCCGGAGCTTCTCTGATGTCTTTCACCTCCTTTTATGCCCTTCATCTTTTTGCCTAAAACACACAAGTACATCACAATTACAATAGTTGTTAAATTGTTAAATTAAATTATTAAGTAGCTACAGTAAAATGTTATCTATATGCCCTATTAAGTATGTCTCTCTCCTTTCTGGGTTGAGCGTGATAGCACCGCTGCTTCTCTGCAGCACTTAATCGATTGGCTCCCTGTAAGTAATGTGTTAACGTTTTAAAACTGAAAAAACTTCAGTAATTCAGTAACTCTAAAACTTCAAATCAAGAGAACAGTATTATACTTAATCAATGTATATACCAGATACTCATTTAAAATGGCTATTTCATTCAAACTTCTCACTCCTGTTACTCTTATTCAGTCCTGTCACCCTTCATATGAGTAACAGGACAGAAAGCAACAAGACTGAGTTTTTAGCATAGCATTAACAAATACATGAAATGTAGCCACATGGCATCAATGCTAATGGCATGAGAACACTTAGCACATTCAAGTGGTTTACCAAAACTATCTTTTAAAAAAACAACATTATAATATCTAAGAAATCATTTAGGTAACAGGACTGTACGTTGAGATTTACATTCTCATTCTCAGTAAAAAATACAGAAAAAAGAGTGAGATAACTTACTTTTGGTCTTCCCATGGACTTCAGGAGACTTAAAGAATGCTACTTCCTGTTGATCATGTGACTTGTGGAATGTCCCACATTTTTAGATGGGGGAATGTGTCAGGGTAACAGGACTGAGTGAAAACCTGGGGACACGACTAAAATGTGTATTTTAACTAACATATGAATTTCCGATGAGAAAATATATTTTATCTCTAAATTGGAAATAGAATCATACAATAATACAAAAAAAAAGAATCCTGAAGGATTCTAGTCACATTTCATGTCGAAGTGTAGGTAACAGGACTGTACGTTGAGATTTGAAGTTAGAGAGTGGGGATGGGCTAAAATTCTATTTTTTCAGTGTTCTAGGTAGTTTTAATAAGGTTTTACATGATGAATCTTCAAATTGTAATTAGGACAAAGTGCAGGACACTTTGCTTGATAATATCATGTATTATACAGATACTTTTCATGCATATTTATGCATGTAATATCCTGGGGACGGAAAATACACAGATTTGGCGGAATGGCCCTTAACCTCTCTGGGCTAGGTGGGACTTGCGTCCCACCTACTCAACAGCCAGTTGAATCCCGTGGCGCGTTATTCAAATACCTTAGAAATGCTATTACTTCAATTTCTCAAACATATGACTATTTTACAGCATTTTAAAGACAAGACTCTCGTTAATCTAACCACACTGTCCGATTTCAAAAAGGCTTTACAACGAAAGCAAAACATTAGATTATGTCAGCAGAGTACCCAGACAGAAATAATCAGACACCCATTTTTCAAGCTAGCATATAATGTCACATAAACCCAAACCACAGCTAAATGCAGCACTAACCTTTGATGATCTTCATCAGATGACAATCTTAGGACATTATGTTATACAATACATGCATGTCTGTTCAATAAAGTTCATATTTATATCAAAAACCAGCTTTTTACATTGGCGTGTGATGTTCAGAACATGCATTCCCACCAAAAACTTCCGGTGAATTTACAAAATTACTCACCATAAATGTTGACAAAATACATAATTATTTTAAGAATTATAGATACAGAACTCCTTTATGGAATCACTATGTCAGATTTTAAAATAGCTTTTCGGCGAAAGCACATTTTTCAATATTCTGAGTACATAGCTCAGCCATCACGGCTAGCTATTTTGACACCCGCCAAGTTCGGAGCACACTAAACTCAGAATTAGTATTAGAAATATTGTATTACCTTTGCTGATCTTCGTCAGAATGCACTCCCAGGACTGCTACTTCCACAAGAAATGTTGTTTTTGTTCCAAATAATCCATAGTTATGTCCAAATACCTCCGTTTTGTTTGTGCGTTCAGGTCACAATCCAAAGGGTAACGCGCGAGTGCATTTCGAGACAAAAAAAAAAAAAAGTTCAATTTCCGTACTTAGAAGCATGTCAAACGCTGTTTAAAATCAATTTTTATGGTATTTTTCTCATAAAATAGCAATAATATTCCAACCGGACAATAATGTATTCATTCAAAGAGGAAAAGAAAAAACAGCATACTTGCGCATATCCAATCTCTTTGTCCCCAGGCAGACCACTGAGAAACTGAGCTACTATACTTTGCCCAGAGACAGGAGACGGCTCAGTCCGCTTTCTGAAGGCTTTAGAGAGCCAATGGAAGCCTTAGAAAGTGCAACATAACCCCTCAGATACTGTAGTTTTGATAGAGAATCAAAAGAAGAACTACAAACCTCAGACCGGCCACTTCCTGCTTTGAATTTTCACAGGTTTTTGCCTGCCATATGAGTTCTGTTATACTCACAGACACCATTCAAACAGTTTTAGAAATTCAGAGTGTTTTCTATCCAAATCTACTAATAAAATGCATATTCTAGTTTCTGGGCAAGAGTAGTAACCAGTTTAAATCGGGTACGTTTTTTTCATCCGGCCGTGAAAATACTGCCCCCTATCCTAAACAAATGTAAATGCAGCCACTCTGCTGTTATTCTGGCTGCAATTTTCGACGTGAGTTTGCCCTAGTTGGCTATCTAGCAAGCAAGGGATAAGAACGTTGCCAGCCAGGCAATGGAAGATTTAGAACAAGCGACTGGGACGCGATACAGAACAAAAAGACTGAACGATTGGGTAATGTCTCTGGCAACCGAACCGATGGAACAAACAACCAGCCGGCATGGGTAGTAAACCTAGATTTGGACTCTATCTTGTGGAAGGATAAAAGAGCATAAATTCATAAAAATAATGTTAAGGAAAATATGTCAGTGATTATTTGAACATTTTGGTAGCCCTTTGCATAAATGATAATGCCCTCGAAGCCGGTGTTTGAAGGATATATTGGCACGGTTTGCCGACATCGTCTCGGGCCTAACAACACCCGTGCTTTCGCAAGTATTCAGACCCCTTCACTTTTTCCACATTTTGTTACGTTACAGCCTTATTATAAAATGGATTCAATGAAATGTTTTCCTAATAAATCTACACGCAATACCGTATAATGACAAAGTAAACACAGGTTTTTAGATTTTTTTGCACACTCCTTAAAAATAAAAAACAGATACCTTATTAACATAAGTATTCAGACCATTTAATATGAGACTCGAAATTGAGCTCAGGTACATCCTGTTTCCATTGAACATCCTTGAGATGTTTCTAAAACTTGATTGGAGTCCACCTGTGGTAAATTGATTGGGCATGATTTGGAAAGTCACACACCTTATCGGGACTTGAACCCGATAAGGTCGCACAGTTGACAGTGCATGTCAGAGCAAAAACAAGGCCATGTCGAAGGAATTGTCCGTAGAGCGCCAAGACAGGGTTGTGTTGAGGCACAGATCTGGGGAAGGGTACCAAAAAATGTCTGCAGCATTGAAGGTCCCTAAAAACAAAGTGGCCTCCATCATTCTTAAATGGAAGAAGTTTTGAACCACCAAGAGTCTTCCCAGAGCTGGCCGCCTTGCCAAACTGAGCAATCGGGGAAGAAGGGTCTTGGTCAGGGAGGTAACCAAGAACCCGATGGTCACTCTGACAGAGCTCCAGAGTTCCTCTGTGGAGATGGGAGAACCTTCCACAATGACAACCGTCTCTGTAGCACTCCACCGATCAAGCCTTTATTTTAGAGTGGCCAGACAGAAGCCACTCCTCAGTAAAAGGCACATGACAACCTGCTTGAAGTTTGCGAAAATGCACCTAACGACTCTCAGACCATGAGAAACAAGATTCTCTGGTCTGATGAAACAAAGATTGAACTCTTTGGCCTGAATGTCAAGCGTCACGTCTGGAGGAAACCTAGCTTGGTGATGGCAGCATCATGCTGTGGGGATATTTTTCAGCAGCAGGGACTGGGAGACTAGTCAGGATCGAGGCAAAGACGAACGGAGCAAAGTACAGAGATCCTTGATGAAAACCTGCTCCAGAGCGCTCAGGACCTCAGATTAGGCGAAGGTTCCCCTTCCAATAGGACAATACCCTAAGCACACAGCCAAGACAACACAGGAGTGACTTCGGGACAAGTCTCTGAATGTCCTTGAGTTGCCCAGTCAGAGCCTGGACTTGAACCCGATCGAGCATCTCTGGAGAGACATGAAAATAGCTCTGCAGCTATGCTCCCCATCCAACCTGACAGAGCTTGAGAGGATCTGCACCCAAATACAGGTGTGCCAAGCTTGTAGCATCATACACAAGAACACTTGATGCTGTAATCACTGCCAAAGGTACTGAGTAAAGGGTCTGAATACTTATGTAAATGTCATATATATTTTTTAATAAGTTAGCAACAATTTCTAAAAACATGTTTTTACTTTGCCATTATGGGGTATTGTGTGTAGATTGATGAGGGGAAAAAAACAATTTAATCAATTTTAGAATAAAGCTGTAACGTAACAAAACGTGGAAAAAGTCAAGGGGTGTGAATACTTTCTGAATGCACTGTATCCTCTGAACACCAGCTTCTCTGGCATTATCACTTAAATAATGCAGCTATTTAATATACACCATCACAATAAGTCCATTAATTATTTTAGTCAGGTCTAAAGAAACATGATATGAAGACATTGTATTTCAGAAAAACAGAATATGAGTTGGCCTACTGTATAATTTCTGACCATGCCCATGCCATAGGCTGTAGACTTGTTCATTTAGCTGACAAGATATGCTTATTATTTTACAGTATATGATTTTATAGTACGAAAAATGTAATTGAACTTAGCTGAATAAAATAGCAAGGGTATTTTTCAGATTCTGGAGCAAGTGTACATATAAAGTGGCTACGTTCAGTTTAAGAAGTGATCATTTGAAACAGGTCCTGTATGCTAGAATTAGAGTTGTTTGTCAACTTTAGTTGTGAATGATTGAACCTTAGAATGTCTTAGAAATCAAAACATATGAGCTGCATGATGTGACTATAAGCTTTTGATGATTTGTGAAAGTTGCAAACAAAAAGCTTGCTCTCTGTTCCTTGCCTCAGGCTACACAGCTGTTATCTTATCAAATGCCCACATATTCACACATCAGACTATTCTCAATATAATCTTGTCTTTTCAATTTAGAATGGCCCATTATCAAATGGGCATGGGAAAAAAACATGTCATCTGTATGCACTCAAAAGCAAATGAAGTCCACTACACTTCCCCGCCAGTACGTTTTTCAATGATGCCAGGTAGGCTACTTCAGTTTTATAGCTGAGCAGCTGAGAAATACATATAAGAACAATCGTTTCACTCCAGGCATCCACCACTGTTTCAGGAGCATGCTCTTGCTACGCTACAGGTGATACTCCGTCCAAACTCTGTATGTCATTGGATCTCCAACCCTGTTCCTACAGGAAACCAAGTGAAATCTGCAATGAAACAACTGTTGACAGCCCCTCTGCACTCTCTAGATAGTAATAAAGGAGAGAGAGGAGGATATGGAAATGCAGTGTTCTGTATAGCTAAAGGTAGTGTCACCCAATTAATTATCAATATACTATATAAAGTATATGAACAAACAATATTCCATTTTATTTAGAAAGGCAAGCCAGACAAAATTAAAAAGGCCTATTTATATAACAAATATGAATTCGGAGGGCAGAAATGACAAAATATTAAAGCATTAGACCTCTCACTAAAGGCATCAGTCATACAAAAGTTATACATAAATCCGAAATCATTCTCTAGTAAATTAGTAAGAATGTCTCACGCCTTTTTCCCTTTATTTAGATTACAACTGCTTACTTTCGATTATTTGAAAACGAAATCTCCAAAATATTGTTATTTTTAAAACAAGCCTTAGAAAGTTGGTATTAATTTCAGTTTAATCCACCTGAAAAGACAGAACAAATAATACAACAAATATTGTGGTTAAACTCAAATATAAAAAACATATTTTGATACATTTTCAAAAAAAGGTAGAATTTTTGTAAATGATATCATAAATAGTACTGGTGGAGTTATATCACACATGCAGCTAACACAGACATATGGAAATGTCTGCTCTACCCTAAATTACAACCAACTAATTGCAGCTTTACTACAATAATGGAAGAGGCTAGTTGAAGGGGGGAAAGTAAGGAACTTGTCTGTCAGCCCTGCATTAAAGACCATAAATGGTTAAAGAAAATTGTGATGAATAAACATATACCAATTTCATTTAAGGACCAAAAAATTGACAGCTGTGCCATATAAATTGTAAAATAGTTGGGAAGAGATTTTCGATGTACCGATTCCATGGCACATGGGTTATGAATTGACATGCAAAACAATTCCGCATTTAAAACTTCACATTTTTCAATTTCTATTATTATACAAAATTCTTGCAACCAATAGAATGTTATATATATGGGGGATACAATCTTCCCAGGTCTGCAGATTTTGCTGCGAGGAGGCAGAGTCATTAGATCATTTATTTTGGTACTGCCCATATGTAGCTCGTTTTTGGTCACAAGTCCAGGAATGACTGAAGAATTGCAACATTTACCTAGAACTAACTCTGCAGGATGATTTGAAAAGTCATAGTCAATCGATCAATAATATAAATTATTTTAGCAAAAATGTTTCTTTAATTTACAATCTGTAGAAGCTATGAGAATAGAAAGGTTCAGTACTTTTGTGAAGCTTCACAGCATAGTTGAAAAATATATGGCAAATAGAAATCCCAAATGGATATTGTTAAGAGATAGATGGGAGGGGTTGAATGGAGCTGTAGGGTGGGACTAATAACAACAAGAAAAGCAATGTAAAACATAGGGACTGGAAAAATGTATATAGGTTCAGAAATTTAACACAGTTACAAATAGAAATCAAACTGGATGGATATCAGAAATAGAGAAAGGACTAAAAACAAACAAAACATAACTATTGTAAAATAGATTGTCTGTAAAATGTGTATAGTATGTATAAACTGAAGGTAGAAGCCTACGTGTTATTGTTTATTAGTTTACTCCAATTGGGGTAGGGGTGGTAGGGTTTGCAGGGAATAATAAAGGTATTCTAAAAAAAGTGTATATATGTGTCACGTCCTGACCATAGAAAGCTGTTACTTTCTATGGTAGAGTAGGTCAGGGCATGACGGGGGTTTTCTAGTTTAGTTTTCTATGTTGATATGTTCTAGTTTTGTATTTCTGTTGTTTTTTGGGGATGATCTCCAATTAGAGGCAGCTGGTCATCGTTGTCTCTAATTGGAGATCATACTTAAGTAGGTGTTTTCCCACCTGGGTTTGTGGGAGATTGTTTTTGAGTTAGTGTATGTTTCACCTCTGCGTCACGGTTTGTTGTTTTTGTTCTTTAGTTTATTTTGTATGTATTGCATAGTTTCACAGTTTAATAATAAAATATGTGGAATGATAATCACGCTGCACTTTGGTCCGCTTCATCCTACGACAACCGTGACAATATGAATGAGTGTTATTTATATACACACACGTGACTAACAGAAATGGAATAATGTGTCGCTGAACAAAAGGGGGGGGGGGTCAAAATCAAAAGTCAGTCAGTATCTGGTGTGGCCACCAGCTGCATTAAGGACCGCAGTGCATCTCCTCATGAACTGCACCAGATTTGCCAGTTCTTGCTGTGGGATGTTACCCTACTCTTCCACCAAGGCACCTGCAAGTTCCCGGACATTTCTGGAGGGAATGGCCCTAGCCCTCACCCTCCGATCCAACAGGTCCCAGACGTGCTCAATGGGATTGAGATCCGGGCTCTTCACTGGCCATGGCAGAACACTGACATTCCCTTCTTGCAGGAAATCACGCACAGAATGAGCAGTATGGCTGGCGGCATTGTCATGCTGTAGGGTCATGTCAGGATGAGCCTGCAGGAAGGGTACCACATGAGGGAGGAGGATGTCTTCCCTGTTTTGCACAGTGTTGAGATTGCCTGCAATGACAACAAGCTCAGTCCGATAATGCTGTGACACATCTCCCCAGACCATGACAGACCCTCCACCTCCAAATCGATTCCTCTCCAGAGTACAGGCCTCAGTGTAACGCTAATTCCTTCGACGATAAATCACCCCTGCTGAGACAAACTGCGACTCGTCAGTGAGGAGCACTTTTGCCAGTCCTGTCTGATCCAGCGACGGTGGGTTTGTGCCCATAGGCGACGTTGTTGCCGGTGATGTCTGGTGTGGACTTGCCTTACAACAGGCCTACTAGCCCTCTGTCCAGCCTCTCTCAGCCTATTGCGGACAGTCTGAGCACTGATGGAGGGATTGTGCGTTCCTGGTGTAACTCAGGCAGTTGTTGTTGCCATCCTGTACCTGTCCCGCAGGTGTGATGTTCGGATGTACTGATCCTGTGCAGGTGTTGTTACCCATGGTCTGCCACTGCGAGAACGATCAGCTGTCCGTCCTGTCTCCCTGTAGCGCTGTCTTAGGTGTCTCACATTACGGACATTGCAATTTATTGCCCTTGCCACATCTGCAGTCCTCATGCCTCCTTGCAGCATGCCTAAGGCACGTTCACACAGATGAGCAGGGACCCTGGGCATCTTTCTTTTGGTGTTATTCAGAGTCAGTAGAAAGGCCTCTTTTGTGTCCTAAGTTTTCATAACTGTGACCTTAATTGCCTACCGTCTATAAGCTGTAAGTGTCTTAACAACCGTTCCACAGGTGCATGTTCATTAATTGTTTATGGTTCATTAAACAAGCATGGGAAACAATGTTTAAACCCTTTACAATGAAGATCTGTGAAGTTATTTGTATTTTTACGAATTATGTTTGAAAAACAGGGTCCTGAAAAAGGCACATTTATTTTTTTCCTGAGTGATGCAGACAATTACATTGATGGAAGCAACAATCTGTAATATTAAAGCTGATCCACCCCCTAAAAAATAAATAAAATATAACAAATACTTTTAGACTTTTTCTCAATTAGGATTTTACTCTGTGACTTTCATATGTCATTTTCTATTCATGCATCTTCTATTAATGTGTCTTTACTTTTACGCAAGGTTGACAATTGGATACTTTTTCCACCACTGCAATTTCTAGGACTAGTTGTTTTGGTAGTTTTTTCCCCGTTTTTTTTTTTCTTTGACTGGTATTTCCAGTAGTATCAAGTATGTTTGCTGCAGGTAGAAAATCCTAGGAAATGTTCTTTAATTGACACAAGCTGTCTCCAATCAATCAATGTCTGGTTGTGTGTGAGTGTTTGGTGGGGGGATTGCCTAAACCAGGGGAGGCGGAGATCTACAAACATTAATTGCACAAAGCCTATTCTTTTGCAGGGATATTTGTAGATCAGTGATTCTACAGATCAATTTGCTCAAGCTGATCCTCTCCAACAGACTCGGAAGTTTGTATTAAATTACTAATTTACATCTTAATGTTAAATGAATGGGACAAAAGGAACTATGGTAAGCTTATATGGATGCCATTTCGTAATCAGCAACAGGGTGGTGACCTGGGTACCCTACATTCATTGTTTAGTGAATGTAGGATACCTAGGTCCACTTTCCCACAAAGTTTGTGTGTATACTGATCTATTGATTTAAAATTGTCTCAGAGGATTAGCCTCTTTAGTGCATATTCAATAAACACAGACTCTAAAGATTCCACTGGTCCGCTCCTCACCATAAAAACCATACACTCGTAAACCATTACACAAGTGCAACCAACACACACACAAATGCTTGTGCACTCACACACATACAAAGTGCAGCCAATGATTGGGAACCTGTGAAAGTGGACCTGTGTACACTACATTCACTAAACAATGATCTAGACAATTTTGCCACCACCTTGTGGCTGATTGTGAAATGGCATCCATATAAGCCTACCGTAGAGTTCCTTTTGTTCCATTAATTTTTTTTTTTTTTTTTAATTTTACAATAAGATGTAAATTAGTAATTGAATACAAAATTCACAATTATGTCAGTCTGGTCATCTGCTATCTTTGACCTGAACTGAATATTGACCAGAAGACCTATGTTTGCTTTAACTATTTGAATAAACTGCATGCACTGCACAGAGCATATTAATGATTAAGAATTATGTGAACACCAACCTGCATTTTTCTTGCATACATAATTGAATGATTGAGTTTTGAATTGAAATGAGAGGTACAAAAGCCAATGTAAGATCGAGAGTTAGGCTAGTTAGACCCCCAAAAAACACATTGCTTGGGAAGAGCCCCACAGGTACATATAGTAATAGCATTTGTATTTCTATATAACCTCAGGCAATTACAAACATTTAATAACATTGTAAAATGCTCATTTCAAATGGTAACTGCACAGCAGGCAAAACATTCAACATGGGGGATTTTGCTGTTGCCCATGGTATGCCCAGTCTTTAATCAGTCTACAATCTATAGGGAAATTGTGTTGAACACATAGATTGTACATACTGTACATACCATACATACCAACCATTTCAACAATAGGCTGTAGGCATAGAAGTTATACCACCTCCCCTCCCGAGTCATACAGATCATCTGCCAATCAGAGGATCATTATTTTATTCTAAACTGATGCAGATTCTCAGACTTCACCTGCTCCTCATACTCGTGAACTTGTGATCTAACACAGTCTGAAAGTGTATTGATATACAGCTGTGTGCCATATAGGGTTGACCACCAGGTGATCCCCAGCGATGACCCTACCCTGCCCTGTGTCTACCTGAGGGCTGTGGCAGCAGCAGCAGATGTGGAGCCTCCAACCCGGCCGACCGGTGCGTGTTCTGTTCCTTAGTCCGTTAAGTGGTGTGCATTACAATGAGCTAAGCTGATAGAGGATCCACTGAAGGCTCTGTGCAGGGTATGGGAGCGGAACAGGTGGGCGGTTTTAATTTACACTCTGCATGGCCCCAACAATCTTCACCAAGGGAACATTTACTTTCTTTTAAACACGTCATCTGTCAAAGAAGGCACGTAGTTTCCCTTTTATTGACAATTTCAGTTTTTATCAGTTGGCGTTTGATGTGATGCCAACCTTGGTAGGACCTTGTCTATCTTGTACTGAAATTGGTAAGCAAGAAAATTTGATTCTATGCTATAATGATAGTATCCTTTTTTAATGAAAGGACTTACTCAAGCAGAATGATTTCTTTCCTGAATGAAAATGTATTTCTCTAGTAGTCTATTTGGTTTGTCACAATATACAGTGTGCGGTATGCATTCACTTAATCACTCCTGGCTCTGTAGTGTAGGTGTAGTTCCCACTCTGGCCACATGATGGCCCTTTAGTCATAGATAAGCTAATTTCTCAAATCAAAGTTTGTCACGTGCGCCGAATCCAACAGGTGTAGATCTTACAGTGAAATGCTTACTTACAGGCTCCAACCAACAGTGCAATTAAAAAAAGTATTAGCTGAACAATAGGTAAGTAAATAAATAAAAACAACAGTAAAAAGACAGTGAAAAATAACAGTAGTGAGGCTACTGGTTAGTTGGGCTGATTGAGGTAGTATTACATGTAGATATGGTTAACTTCTCTAGGGTAGGGGGCAGTATTTTGACATCTGGATGAAAGGTGTGCCCGTAGTAAACTGCCTGCTACTCAGTCTCAGAAGGAAGGATATGCATATTATTAGTAGGTTTGGATAGAAAACACTCTGAAGTTTCTACAACTGTTTGAATGATGTCTGAGTATAACAGAACTCATATGGCAGGCAAAAACCTGAGAAAAATCCAACCAGGAAGTGTGGAAATCTGAGGTTGAAGTTTTTCAAGTGATTGCCTATACAGTATACAGTGACTTAGGGTTCATTTTGCACTTCCTAGGGCTTCCACTAGATGTCAACAGTCTTTAGAATGTTGTTTCATGCTTCTACTGTGAATGGGGAGAGAATAAGAGGTCCTGGAAGTAGACGACTGAGAAAATTACATGAGTTCAGTGGCGCGCGCTCACTTGAGAGTTAGCTGTGTTCCTTTTCTTTTTTGAAGACATTGGAATTGTCCAGTTGGAATATTACTGAAGATTTATGATAAAAACATCCTAAAGATTGATGCTATACATCGTTTGACATGTTTCTACAAACGTAAATATAACTTTTTTTGACTTTTCGTCGTGACATTTTGCGCGCGCTTCCTGCATTTGGAGTAGTGGACTAAACGCGTGAACAAAAAGGAGGTATTTGAACATAAATGATGGACTTTATCGAACAAAACAAACATTTATTGTGGAACTGGGAGTGCATTCCGATGAAGATCATCAAAGGTAGGTGAATATTTCTAATATTATTTCTGAGTTTTGTTGACTCCACAAAATGGCGGGTTTGGTTTCGTGTCTGAACGCTGTACTCAGATTCTAGCAAAATTTGCTTTTGCCGTAAAGCTTTTTTGAAATCTGACACAGCGGTTGCATTAAGGAGGAGTGTATCTATAATTCTTTAAATAACTGTTGAATATTTTATCAACATTTATGATGAGTATTTCTGTAAATTGATGTGCTCATTCACCGGAAGTTTTGGGAGGCAAAACATTTCTGAACATTACACGCCAATGTAAAATGGGGGTTTTGGATAAAAATATGAACTTTATCGAGGAAAACATACATGTATTGTGTAACATGAAGTCTTATGAGTGCCATCTGATGAAGATCATTAAAGGTTAGTGATTCAATTTAGCTGTATTTCTGGTTTTTGTGACGCCTCTCCTTGCTTGGAAAATGGCTGTGTGGTTTTTCTTGTTTAGGTGCTGTCCTAACATAATCTAATGTTATGCTTTTGCATGTGGTTGGATTAACTAGAAGTGTATCTTTAAAATGGGATATAATAGTTGTATGTTTGAGAAATTTTAATTATGAGATGTTTGTTGTTTTGAATTTGCCGCCCTGCTATTTCACTGGCTGTTGAATAGTGTGTCCCGCTAGCATCCCACATACCCCAGAGAGGTTAAATTGACTATGCATATATGATAAACAGAGAGTAGCAGTAGCGTAAAAGAGGGGTTGGTGGGTGGCGGGACACAATGCAGATAGCCCGGTTAGCCAATGTGCGGGGGCACTGGTTGGTCAGGCTAATTGAGGTAGTATGTACATGAATGTATAGTTAAAGTGACTATGCATATATGACAAACAGAGTAGCAGCAGCGTAAAAGAGGGGTTGCCCCCCAACCCAATGCACACAATGCAAATAGTCCGGGTAGCCATTTGATTACCTGTTCAGGAGTCTTATGGCTTGGGTGTAAAAACTGTTGAGAAGCCTTTTTGTCCTAGACTTGGCACTCCGGTACCACTTGCCATGCGGTAGTAGAGAGAACAGTCTATAACATGGATGGGTGGGGTCTTTGACAATTTTTAGGGCCTTCCTCTGACACCGCCTGGTGTAGAGGTTCTGGATGGCTGGCAGCTTAGCCCCAGTGATGTACTGGGCTGTACGCACTACCCTCTGTAGTGCCTTGCGGTCAGAGGCCGAGCAGTTGCCGTACCAGGCAGTGATGCAACTAGTCAGGATGCTCTCAATGTTGCAGCTGTAGAACCTTGAGGATCTAAGGACCCATGCCAAATATTTTTAGTTTCCTGGGGGGGAATAGGCTTTGTCATACCCTCTTCACGACTCTCTTGGTGTGTTTGGACCATTCTAGTTTGTTGGTGATGTGGACACCAAGGAACTTGAAGCTCTCAACCTGCTCCACTACAGCCCCGTCGATGAGAATGGTAGCGTGCTCGGTCCTCCTTTTCCTGTAGTCCATAATCATCTCCTTAGTCTTGGTTGCGTTGAGGGACAGGATGTTATTCTGGCACCACCCGGCCAGGTCTCTGACCTCCTCCCTTTAGGCTGTCTCGTCGTTGTCGGTGATCAGGACTACGCAATGTTGTGTCATCTGCAAACTTAATGATGGTGTTGAAGTCGTGCCTGGCCATGCAGTCGTGGGTGAACAGGGTGTACACAATGGGACTGAGCACACACCCCTGAGAGGCTCCAGTGTTGAGGATCAGCGTGGCAGATGTGTTGCTACCTACCCTCACCACCTGGGGGCAGCCCGTCAAGAAGATCCAGTTGCAGAGGGACGTGTTTAGTCCCAGGGTCCATAGATTAGTGATGATCTTTGAGGGTACTATGGTGTTGAACACTGAGCTGTAGTCAATGAATAGCATTCTCACGTAGGTGTTCCTTTTGTCCAGGTGGGAAGGGCAGTGTGGAGTGCAATAGAGATTGCGTCATCTGTGGATCTGTTTGGGCGGTATGCATATTTGGGTGGGTCTAAGGTTTCTGTGATAATGGTGTTGATGTGAGCCATTACCAGCCTTTCAAAGCACTTCATGGCTACGGACATGAGTGCTACGGGTCTGTAGTCATTCAGACAGGTTGTTAACCCTCTGCTGCTGGATCCTGGACTTCCTGACAGGCCGCCCCCAGGTGGAAAGGGTTGGCAACAACACATCTGCCAAACTAATCCTCAGCAATGGGGCCCCTCAGGGATGCGTGCTTAGTCCCCTCCTGTACTCCCTGTTCACCCACGACTGCATGGCCAAACACGACTCCCACAATATCATTGTTTGCTTACGGCACATCAGCGATGATCAACGATGAGACAGCCTATAGGGAGGAGGTCAGAGACCTGGCAGTGTGGTGCCAGGACAACAACCTCTCCGTGAATGTGAGCAAGACAAAGGAGCTGATTGTGAACTACAGGAAAAGGCGGGCCAAACAGGCCCCCAACATTAACGACGGGGCTGTAGTGGAGCAGGTCGAGAGTTTCAAGTTCCTTGGTGTCCACATCACCTACAAACTATCATGGTCCAAACACACCATGACAGTCGTGAAGAGGGCACAACAACACCTTTTCCTCCTCAGGAGACTGAAAAGATTTAGCATGGTTCCCCAGATCCTCAAAAAGTTCTACAGCTGCACCTTTCGAGAGCATCCTGACCCGTTGCATCACCGCCTGGTTTGGCAACTGCTCTGCATCTGTCGGTAAGTCGCTACAGATAGTAGTGCTTACGGCCCAGTACATCACCGCACAGCAAGCGTTACCAGAGTTTCAATCTAGGACCAAAAGGCTCCTTTACAGCTTCTGCCCCCAAGCCATAAGACTGCTGAACAATTAATCAAATGGCCACCCAGACTATTTACATTAATACGCCCCCCCCCTTTGTTTTTACACTGCTGCTATTCGCTGTTTATTAACTATGCATAGTCACTTTACCCCACCTACATGTACAAAATAACTTGACTAACCTGTATCCCCACACATAGACTCGGTACCGGTGCCCACTGTATATAGCCTCGTTCATTTATTTATACTTTTTTCTTTTACCATTTTTTTACTTTTGTTTATTTAGTAAATATTTGATTAACTCTTTCTTGAACTGCGTTGTTGGTTAAGGGCTTGTAAGTAAGCATTTTACAGTAAGGTCTACACCTGTTGTATTCGGAGCATGTTTCAAATAACATTTTATTTGTTTTGAAATTGAAAACACAATTGACCAAAATCAGTGTGAACAATTTAAGCATGTCAAGGTCACAAGAATTAACCATACAAGCTGGAGGAATTTGGAAAACTTATTTTGATAATCTATACAAAAATATCCCACAAAAGACTTACAACATAACCAATTAGAAATTCTTTAAAAATGTAACATCCTTGAATCAGCCATTAAAAACAACCTAAATCCATTATAGTAACCAATAACCCAACAATAACTAAATGAAAAGCTCAAATTTATAAATCAAAAGAAGGCTTGTTGTCTAGATAATGTCACACCTGAGTAGCAAAATGTTGTGCTTAAAATGTTCAACATGGAATTAACTTCTGGCTACTTTCCTGTGGGGCTTATCTCCCCTATCCACAAGTGGAGACAAATCAGATCACAATAATCACAGGGGAATCTTTGTAAACAACAACTCAGGAAAGGGTTTCTGTAGCATTTACATTTTAGTCATTTAGCAGACACTCTTATCCAGAGTGACTTACAGTAGTGAACGCATACATTTTGTTCTCCATACTGGTCCCTCATGGGAATCAAACCCACAACCCTGGCATTGCAAACACCATGCTCTACCAACTGAGCCACACAGGACCATTTAAAAAAGTTAAAATTGAAGAAACCATACCTTTCTTCAAGATTTATTTTATACGTAAATGTAAATGTTGTCCTTCTCCCTAACCATCACACTACTGACCATACACCATACACACGCTACAGGGATAGGCGCCCTGTTAACGAGACAGTTGTAAATCATGTAGCGCCTTGTGTCACAATCGCAGATTTCAGAGAAACAACAAATGTCGGTACATATATAGTAAGTGTCTTATATCAGCTGAAAGCTTAAATTCTTATTAATATAACTGTACTGTCCAATTTACAGTAGCTATTACTGTAAAAAAAATGTCATACTGTCAAAAATGTCAAAAATGTCAGGCGCAGGAGAGTAGAGATGTGTGGACAAAGCACTTTACTGAGGCAATTATTTGAACAGAACGCAACCGCGGCACTAAAACAAATGCCCAAAGAACAAGTGAGGCAGCACAAAGTACAATAACCAAGTACAAAGTACCGGCTGCCACAAAGCACGGATGTAAAACAAAACCCGGCGCAAACCAGCCGGAAGCGTGCCAACCTGACAATAAACGATACCCCACACAGACATGGAGGGAACAGGGCTAAATACACATAGTAATTATGAGGAGATGTAAACCAAGTGTGCAGGAAAACAGGACAAAACAAATGGAAAATGAAAAGGTGGAGCGGCGATGGCTAGAAGACCGGTGACGTCGACCGCTGAACGCCGCCCGAACAAGGACAGGGACCGACTTCAGCGGAAGTCGTGACAATGCTATTGTTTGAGGAGAGCTCCTAACAACAAAACACTTTTTTCACAGCAATAGGTTTGATAAATTCATCTCTGAAGATGAAATGTGTACTTACATTCTGAAATCTTGCTCTGATTTATCATCCAAAGGGTCCCAGAGATGACATGAAGTGTCGTTTTGTTAGATAAAATCCTTTTTCATATCCGAAAAAGGTCCATACAGCATGCACGATTTCCACTCGTTCAATTTGCAAAGAAAGGAATCTGTGAAAATGTAAACCTAAACATTGTTTCTACCATCAAATCACATTTGTATGTATTCCTCAGAGATCCTAGAACATTACCAGACTTCACTATATCATTAGGGGTGTAGTATATCCTATAGGACACCAAATTTGGTCAGAGAGCGACGCCTTCATGGCACGCCGATGACACGGCCAGTCTTCATTTCATCGACTGTATCTTTGTCAAATAAGCACCAATCGGGGTTTAACAAAGCTAGCTAGATAGCCAATGAGCTGGGCTTTACGGGAGTATCCTGAAACCCTGTATCTGTCGTAAAATGTAGCTGCTAACCTTGTGCGACAGCATGCCTTTTCCTATTGGACAGAAATTATAAGAATATTCACTTATGAACGGGAGTATCCTAAAACCCTGTATCTGTTGTAAAATGTAGCTACTAACCTTGTGCGACAGCATGCCTTTTCCTTTTGGACAAAAATTATAAGAATATTCAGAGTTGTGAAGTTATGAAAACTGGTTGTTTTGCAAATGTTGAACTTATAATATGGCTACTAATACTGGAAAAGCTAAATCAAAGTCCAAGTACACAGATTTGACGATATTCTTCCAGAAGAAATGTCATATGAATGCAAATGTCTCCTACACGATTTGTCAAATGTACCGGGGTGACTTCACACTAAATATCATGTAGTTCACTCATACTTCAAGTTATCCATCTGAAACTTTGCACATACACTGCTGCCATCTTGTGGACACCATCGGTATTACAACCAGAGTGATGGCTAAAACTGGGACCTAATAATAATCCATAGTTATATCCAAATAGCGGCGTTTTGTTCGTGTGTTCAAGACACTATCCGAAGGGTAAAGTGCTGGGCGCGTTTCGTGATAAAAAAATTCAAAATATTCCATTACCGTACTTCGAAGCATGTTAAACGCTGTTTAAAATCAATTTTTATGCGATTTTTCTCGTAAAAAAGCGATACTATTCCGACCGGGAAACCCTGTTTTCGTTCAAAGACGAAAAAATAAAAACATGGTGTCGGCTCGTGCACGCGCCCCAGTCTCATTGTTCTCAGATCGACCACTATCCAAATGCGCTACTGTTTTTCAGCCATGGCCTGCAAAGTCACCATTCAACGTTCTGGCGCCTTCTGAGAGCCTATGGGAGCGTTACAAAATGTCACGTTATGCCAGAGATCCGCTGTTTTGGATAGAGATGATCAAGAAGGCCAAGAAATAGTCAGAGAGCGCTTCCTGTTTGGAATCTTCTGTTATACTCACAGACACCATTCAAACAGTTTTAGAAACTTTAGGGTGTTTTCTATCCAAATCACACAATTACATGCATGTTCTAATTACTAGGCAGGAGTAGTAACCAGATTAAATCGGGTACGTTTTTTATCCGGCGGTGCAAATACTGCCCCCTATCCCCAACAGGTTAATTAGAACCTGGGTCAGCACAGGTGAAACACTTTCCCACTAACAAGACGGCAACCAGCACAACCAACACACACATGCTAACTAACGAGGTGACACATGGATTTTCTTAGAGAAGTGGAGGAGTCAGGCGCAGGACACAGGGATGAAGGTAAACAAAACGTGTTTACTAAAATTTATCAATCCATCTTCTCGTAAAAATACATAGTCTGGAGAAACACCTCCAACTACACTAAACAGACAAACAATCACCGACAAGACAAACAGGAAATGCAGAGGTTTAAATAATGAACATAATAAGGGAAACTCAAAACAGGTGTACACAATAAAGACAAAACCAAGCGAACAATGAAACATCGATCGGTGGCAACTAGTAAGCCTGTGACGTCGACCGCCGAACGCCACCCGAACAAGGAGAGGGGTCGACTTCGGCGGGAGTCGTGACAGTACCCCCCCCCCGACGCGCGGCTCCAGCAGCGCGCCGACACCGGCCTCGGGGACGACCCGGAGGACGGGGAGCAGGGCGATCCTCAACGGAAGCGATGAAAATCCTGGATTAACGATGGATCCAGGATGTCTTCCGCCGGTACCCAGCTTCGCTCCTCCGGGCCATACCCCTCCCACTCCACGAGGTACTGAAGGCCCCTCACCCGACGTCTGGAGTCCATAATGGCTCGTACGGTATATGCCGGGGCCCCCTCAATGTCCAGAGGGGGCGGAGGAACCTCCCGTACCTCCGACTGCTGCAGCGGACCAGTCACCACTGGCCTGAGGAGAGAGGGGTTAATATGGGGTTAATATGAGGGGTTAACGAGGGGTTAATATGATAATCAGGGGGAAGTTGTGACCTATAACAAACCTCGTTCAATCTCCTCAGGACTTTAACCTGTTAGGGTATAGGGGGCAGTATTTTCACGGCTGGATAAAAAAATGTACCCGATTTAATCTGGTTACTAATCCTACCCAGTAACTACAATATGCATATACTTATTATATATGGATAGAAAACACCCTAAAGTTTCAAAAACTGTTTGAATGGTGTCTGTGAGTATAACAGAACTCATTTGGCAGGCAAAACCCTGAGACAGATTCTGACAGGAAGTGGATACCTGATGTGTTGAATTGACTTTAAGCCTATACCATTGAAAAACAAAGGGGGTGAGGAATGTTTTGGCACTTCCTATTGCTTCCACAAGATGTCCCCAGCCTTTACAAAGTGTTTTGAGTCTTCTACAGTGAGATCTGACTGAAGAAGAGCTTTGGAACGGCGATGGCCCATTAGACACCTGGCGCTCGAGTTGATGGTGGGTACTCTCATTACGAAACGTTATAACCTCTTATGGCTAGGGGGCAGTATTTTCACGGCTGGATAAAAAACGTACCCGATTTAATCTGATTATTAGTCCTGCCCAGAAACTGGAATATGCATATAATTAATAGCTTTGGAGAGAAAACACTCCAAAGTTTCTGAAACTGTTTGAATGGTGTCTGTGAGTATAACAGAACTCCTATGGCAGGCAAAAACCTGAGATGCTTCTGTTCAGGAAGTACCCTGTCTGAACATTTCTTGCCCTTCTTTATTATCTCTATCGTTTACAAAGGATCTCTGCTCTTACGTGACACTTCGCACGTCTCCAATGAGGTCTCATAGCCCGGGAAAAACAGGAATGACGTAATTCAAAGCCCTGGCTGAAACAAAGGAGAGCAAAAGCTAAGTGGTCACTCAATGGACTAAGCCTTAGGCGCGTGACACGCCCCGCCCCCGGCTTTCGGTTTTTTCCTCAGTTTACAGACAGGCAGATTCCCGGTCGGAATATTATCGCTTCTCTACGAGATAAATTGCATAAAAATTGGTTTTAAACAGCGGTTGACATGCTTCGAAGTACGGTAATGGAATATTTAGACATTTTTTGTCATATTTTGCGTCATGCTCGTGGCCGAGATTTAGCGTTGGGATAGTGTCTAGAACTCACGAACAAAACGTCTTGATGGAACATAACGATGGATTATTTGGACCAAACCTACATTTGTTATTGAAGTAGAAGTCCTGGCAGTGTATTCTGATGAAGAACAAGCAAGGTAAGAACATTTTTCTTATAGGAAATGTGATTTTGGTGAAGGCTAAACTTGCAGGGTGTCTAAATAGCTAGCCCTGTAATGCCGGGCTATGTACTTAGATTATTGCAAAATGTGCTTCATCCGAAAAGCTATTTTAAAATCGGACATATCGAGTGCATAGAGGAGTTCTGTATCTATAATTCTTAAAATAATTGTTATGCTTTTTGTGAACGTTTATCGTGAGTAATTTAGTAAAATCACCGGAAGTGTTCGGTGGGAATGCTAGTTCTGAACGTCACATGCTAATGTAAAAAGCTGGTTTTTGATATAAATATGAACTTGATTGAACAGACATGCATGTATTGTATAACATAATGTCCTAGGTGTGTCATCTGATGAAGATCATCAAAGGTTAGTGCTGCATTTAGCTATGGTTTGGGTTTATGTGAAAGAGTGGCGTAAGGAATTTTGGGCCATCTCCGCCCAAGGGATAAATGATGCCCACTCTCCCGGCCGGTCCTGGCAATAGGACCGCAGAAACCTACCCACCTCTTGGTTGACTCTTTCCACCTGCTCATTACTCTCGGGGTGGAACCCTGAGGTAAGACTGACCGAGACCCCCAGGCGTTCCATTAACGCCCTCCAGACTCTAGACGTAAATTGGGGACCCCGATCAGAGACTATATCCTCAGGCACCCCGTAGTGCCGGAATACATGGGTAAATAGGGCCTCCGCAGTCTGTAGGGCCGTAGGGAGACCGGGTAAAGGAAGGAGACGGCAGGACTTAGAAAACCGATCCACAACGACCAGGATCGTGGTGTTCCCCCGTGACGGGGGAAGATCCGTCACAAAATCCACCGATAGGTGTGACCACGGTCGTTGCGGAACGGGAAGGGGTTGTAATTTCCCTCTGGGCAGATGTCTAGGTGCCTTGCACTGTGCGCATACTGAACAGGAGGAGACATAAACCCTCATGTCCTTGGCTAACGTGGGCCAACAGTACTTCCCCGTAATACAGCTCACCGTCCGACCTATACCAGGATGACCAGAGGAGGGTGATGTGTGGGCCCAACAGATCAAACGATCGCGAACATCAAACGGCACGTACACGCGCCCAACGGGACACTGGGAGGGAGTGGGTTCTGCACGTGACGCCCGTTCGATGTCCGCGTCCACCTCCCATACCACTGGTGCCACCAGGCATGAGGCTGGAATTATGGGAGTGGGCTCTGTGGACCGCTCCTCTGTATCATACAGCCGGGACAGTGCGTCTGCCTTGACGTTCTGGGAACCTGGTTTATAAGAAAGAGTGAAAGAAAAGCGTGTGAAAAACATAGCCCACCTAGCCTGGCGAGGGTTCAGTCTCCTCGCTGCCCGAATATACTCCATATTTCGGTGGTCAGTCCAAATGAGGAAAGGGTGTCTAGCCCCCTCAAGCCAATGTCTCCACGCTTTCAGAGCCCCGACAACAGCTAACAACTCCCTATCCCCCACGTCATAGTTTCGCTCCGCCGGGCTGAGTTTCTTCGAAAAGAAAGCACAGGGGCGGAGTTTTGGTGGGTTACCCGAGCGCTGAGATAGCACAGCCCCTATTCCAGCCTCGGATGCATCCACCTCAACTATGAACGTTAAGGAGGGATCAGGATGCGCCAGCACTGGAGCCGTGGTAAACAGAGCCTTCAGGTTACCAAAAGCTCTGTCCGCCTCAGCCGACCACCGCAACGGTCCCCCCTTCAGTAAGGAGGTAATGGGAGCCGCCACCTGGCCAAAGCCCCGGATAAACCTCTGCTAGTAGTTGGCAAACCCTAAAAACCGCTGCACCTCCTTTACCGTGGTTGGAGTCGGCCAATTACGCACGGCTGAAATGCGGTCAGTCTCCATCTCCACCCCTGACGCGGACAAACGGTACCCAAGGAAGGAGACGGAATGTTGAAAGAACAGACATTTCTCCGCCTTGACGTAAAGGTCATGCTCCAACAGTCGACCAAGCACCGTACGCACAAGTGACACATGCTCAGCGCGGATGGTGGAGTATATGAGAATATCATCTATATACACCACTACACCCCGCCCGTGTAGGTCAAATCAAATCAAATCAAATCAAATTTATTTATATAGCCCTTCGTACATCAGCTGAAATCTCAAAGTGCTGTACAGAAACCCAGCCTAAAACCCCAAACAGCAAGCAATGCATGTGAAAGAAGCACGGTGGCTGGGAAAAACTCCCTAGGAAAAACTCCTGAGAAAGGCCAAAAACCTAGGAAGAAACCTAGAGAGGAACCAGGCTATGAGGGGTGGCCAGTCCTCTTCTGGCTGTGCCGGGTGGATATTATAACAGAACATGGTCAAGATGTTAAAATGTTCGTAAATGACCAGCATGGTCAAATAATAATAATCATAGTAATTGTCGAGGGTGCAACAAGCACGTCCGGTGAACAGGTCAGGGTTCCGTAGCCGCAGGCAGAACAGTTGAAACTGGAGCAGCAGCATGGCCAGGTGGACTGGGGACAGCAAGGAGTCATCATGCCAGGTAGTCCTAGGGCTCAGGTCCTCCGAGAGAAAGAAAGAAAGAAAGAAAGAGAGAATTAGAGAGAGCATATTTACATTCACACAGGACACCGGATAAGACAAGAGAATACTCCAGATGTAACAGACTGACCCTAGCCCCCCGACACATAAACTACTGCAGCATAAATACTGGAGGCTGAGACAGGAGGGATCAGAAGACACTGTGGCCCCATCCGATGATACCCCCGGACAGGGCCAAACAGGCAGGATATAACCCCACCCACTTTGCCAAAGCACAGCCCCCACACCACTAGAGGGATATCTACAACCACCAACTTACCGTCCGAAGACAAGGCCGAGTATAGCCCACAAAGATGTCCGCCACGGCACAACCCAAGGGGGGGCGCCAACCCAGACAGGAAGACCACGTCAGTGGCTCAACCTACTCAAGTGACGCACCCCTCCCATGGACGGCATGGAAGAACACCAGTAAGTCAGTGACTCAGCCCCTGTAAAAGGGTTAGAGGCAGAGAATCCCAGTGGGAAGAGGGGAACCGACAAGGCAGAGACAGCAAGGGCGGTTCGTTGCTCCAGCCTTTCCGTTCACCTTCACACTCCTGGGCCAGACTATACTTAATCATAGGACCTACTGAAGAGATAAGTCTTCAGTAAAGACTTAAAGGTTGAGACTGAGTCTGCGTCTCTCACATGGGTAGGCAGACCATTCCATAAAAATGGCGCTCTATAGGAGAAAGCCCTACCTCCAGCCGTTTGCTTAGAAATTCTAGGGACAATTAGGAGGCCTGCGTCTTGTGACCGTAGCGTACGTGTAGGTATGTACGGCAGGACCAAATCGGAAAGATAGGTAGGAGCAAGCCCATGTAATGCTTTGTAGGTTAGCAGTAAAACCTTGAAATCAGCCCTTGCCTTAACAGGAAGCCAGTGTAGGGAAGCTAGCACTGGAGTAATATGATAAAATTTTTTGGTTCTAGTCAGGATTCTAGCAGCCGTATTTAGCACTAACTGAAGTTTGTTTAGTGCTTTATCCGGGTAGCCGGAAAGTAGAGCATTGCAGTAGTCGAGCCTAGAAGTAACAAAAGCATGGATTAATTTTTCTGCGTCATTTTTGGACAGAAAGTTTCTGATTTTTGCAATGTTACGTAGATGGAAAAAAGCTGTCCTTGAAGCAGTCTTGATATGTTCTTCAAAAGAGAGATCAGGGTCCAGAGTAACGCCGAGGTCCTTCACAGTTCCCTTCACAGGTCCTTCATAGGTCCCTGAAGATCTCATCCACAAATGATTGGAAGACGGATGGAGCATTCATTAACCCATACGGCATGACGAGGTACTCATAGTGCCCAGATGTAGTGCTAAATGCCGTCTTCCACTCATCCCCTCTCCTGATACGCACCAGATTGTACGCGCTCCTGAGGTCCAATTTTGTGAAGAAGCGCGCCCCGAGCAATGACTCTGTCATACTGGCGATCAGAGGTAGCGGGTAACTGTATTTCACAGTAATCTGGTTCAAACCTCGATAGTCAATGCACGGGCGTAAACCTCCATCCTTCTTCACAAAAAAGAAGCTCGAGGAGACAGGTGAAATGGAGGGCCGAATGTATCCCTGTCCCAGAGATTCAGCGACATACGTTTCCATAGCCGCCGTCTCCTCCTGTGACAGAGGATACACGTGACTCCTGGGAAGTGCAGCACCCTCCAGGAGATTTATCGCACAATCCCCCGGTCGATGGGGTGGTAATTGAGTCGCCTTCCTTTTACAGAAGGCGATTGCCAAATCGGCATATTCGGGGGGAATGTGAATGGTGGAAACCTGGTTTGGACTTTCCACCGTAGTGGCACCTAAGGAAACACCTAAACACCTCCCTGAACACTGACAGGACCATCCCTTGAGAACCCTCTGTTGCCACGAAATATTAGGATCATGAGAAGCCAACCTGGGAAGCCCCAATACAACAGGAAACGCAGGAGCGTCAATCAGAAAGAGACTAATACTCTCTTCATGACTCTCCTGCCTCACCATAGAAATGGGAACTGTGACCTCCCTAATCAGCCCAGACCCCAAAGGACGACTATCTAGGGCATGCATAGGGAAAGGAACATCAACGGGAACAATAGGAATCCCTAATCTATTGGCCAAAGACCGATCTATAAAGTTCCCAGCTGTGCCTGAGTCTACTAGCGCCTTATGCTGGGAATGCGGGGAAAACCCCGGAAATCTTATAGATAACCACATGTGAGCAACAGGGGGGTCTGGGTGAGTTGTGTACCTACTCACCTGAGATGAACCACCAGTGTTCCGCCTACCACCTCGACTACCTGGAAAACCTCCCCAGCACCGACCAGCAGTGTGTCCTCTGCGGTCACCTCTGGTGCATGGAACGGTTTCCCCTCTGGTCTCCCTAGTACCAGCCCCGCCCAACTCCATTGGTGTTGGGTCTAAGGGACTGGAGGATGGAACCAACGGACCCCGATCCGGACGTCGGCGGGAGGCCAGCAGGTTATCCAGCTGGATAGATAAGTCCATCAGCTGCTCCAGGTGGAGGGTGGTGTCCCTGCAGGCTAGCTCCCTATGAACGTCCTCTCGCAAACCACACCTGTAGTGATCGATCAGGGCCCGCTCATTCCATCCTGCACCAGCCGCCAGAGTTCTAAAATCCAGTGCAAACTTCCGAGCGCTCCTCATCTCCTGCTTTAAATGGAACAAGCGCTCTCCCGCCGCTTTTCCTTCTGGTGGATGATCAAACACTGCCCGAAAGCGGCGGGAGAAATCCTCGTAGTTTTCCCGAGTCGGGTCTTCCACCTCCCAGATGGCGTTGGCCCACTCTAGGGCTTTACCAGTCAAACAGGAGATGAGGGCGCTCACTCTCTCGCGTCCCGAGGGCGGCGGCTGCACAGCCGCCAGGTAGAGCTCTAGCTGGAGTAGGAACCCCTGACACCCGGCAGCTGCTCCGTCATACGCTCCCGGGAGCAAGAGCCGAATCCCACCGGATCCAGACGGCGGTTGGATAGGATCCAGAGGTGTGCCGGGCGGTGGTGTGGCTGGGTCGACGGGACATCATTTCCTCTCCACTCTCTCCATGGTCAGCAGCATGCAATCCATGGCCGGCATTAGATCCTGGATCATTTTAGCCTGCTGCTGAACGTGCTCCTCTATATGACTAGGAGAACTGGCTGCTCCTGCTGACTCCATTTGTGGTCGGTAATTCTGTAATGGATTTTCTTAGAGAAGTGGAGGAGTCAGGCGCAGGACACAGGGATGAAGGTAAACAAAATGTGTTTACTAAAATGTATCAATCCATCTTCTCATAAAAATACATAGTCTGGAGAAACACCTCCAACTACACTAAACAGACAAACAATCACCGACAAGACAAACAGGAAATGCAGAGGTTTAAATAATGAACATAATTAGGGAAACTCAAAACAGGTGTACACAATAAAGACAAAACCAAACAAACAGTGAAACATCGATCGGTGGCAACTAGTAAGCCGGTGACGTTGACCGCCGAACGCCGCCCGAACAAGGAGAGGGGTCGACTTCGGCGGGAGTCGTGACAGACACCAATCACTCCAACCTCAAAAAATAAAATGGAAAAACCAAAGCCTGTAACAACTATCTTGAGTTCATATGTATGAAGCAAAAAATCCTATGCATATTATGCATAAAACGGACAAAATGTAATCATTTGTATTGGGTATGGTAGCCATTGGCTCCACTTTAGTGCTTAATTTGTAAATCGGGAGGTGCCCGAACAAAAAGTGAACGCAAGAGGGGGGTGACCTGGGGAGCTCTGAGGTAAAGGAACACATTAAAAAAATAAACACCTTTATAATAAAGCATTGCATTCATACAATCGCGTAGTGACATAGAACAGTAGAGCAGAGGCACTTACAGAAGTTGCGCACGTGGGGGAACATTAGTAGGCCAGGGTCCGGACATTTTTTTGTCTTTTCTAAATGCATTTCATGCAATTCTACATCATTTTACATGACTGGGGACTTTGGCAGAATTTTTTAAAATACTGCACAAATTATGAAAATGACAGGCTACTTTGACGCTGAAAAACGGAGAATCTGAGATCAATAAAAATTACCCTAAATCCATCAATAGCATAGGCCAAGGTGTGTGGAGAGACATATTGTAGGCAACAATATGAGGAGGAAATTATAGTCCTAAAAATGCTTTCCAGTTTCACTGACTCACACAATGATGCGCAGCTCACTCTCGGTGATGGCCAATGCGTTTGTGCCAAAAGCCTACATCTCATTCTTGTTTTACTTTGTAAAACAATATTTGGAAGTTGATCAAATATTTTGTTAGCCTACAGCAGACAGACTAGAGTCTTCTCTTTTCAGCAGGAGCCATTTTGTTTCCAACCTGTGTTTTCCTGCAATATTACGAAAGGCCTGTTTTGTCTGCATGCTGTTCACTGACAGATTTGCAGCATGTTCCGGACTGTAGGCTATGTCTTGTTATTGGGCTACACACAATCCACAGCTAGGCAATTTTTTTTAACAGAAGCTGTTGACCTCTGTGGCTAAATTATGGTGTAGTAGGACAATTAACGAAGAGGCAACTCAAATTAACTTTGATCGCTTTTATTCAAAAAAAATTAATTGCTAAAAGTTACACTTATTTTTCATGCCAAAATAGGTATCGGATCCGGCCAAATATGTTTCTGAACAAAACAGTAAAAAAAGGAGAGGTGCCGGATCCTGATCAAATTAAGCATGGCTCAACTTACACCATGGCAAACATTTTGGCTATATTAGCCCACACAGGATACAAGGATACACTTTCATGTTAGGTTTAGGACCTCATCTTGTAGCTCATAGATACCCCAACTGATTTATCAAACAATCTTAAAATGATCAACTTTGGTTTAGATAAAAGCATCAGGAAAGCTACAGTATAACACATTCATTTGACTTTGTGAAAATATGTTTTTGGGTCTAACTTGCTTACTACTTTTTCCATGTGGTTTCTTCCTTCATGACACCTCTTCCTAAATATTTGGTCACATGATTCATTTTGTGTATGTTTTCCTAGAAACAAGCAGTGGCTCAACTTACCCCATTCTCCACTAAGTGACATGCATAGCATTTAAGGCAATAAGATATTTACTGACTCAGTAAAGAATGAATAGCTTAACCGTAAGCCTCTTGAGGTTTTATAAGCTTTTCACCTTTTGGGCCTTCGGTCTGTTGAAACTGGAAATTAATAGCCAATTGGTGTGTCAATCATGAGTGTCCGCATCCAAACATGTTTCTGGTGAAATCTTTGAAAATTATGTAATTTATAGTAAGTATGTTTTGATTTTAGATTTTAAAAAATCTACCAGAGTACTGTAATAAAGTAGTTTTTTTCACTAATTTGTCAAATTTTTATCACAAAGTAACAATGTATTCTCTGCATACATCTGTGAATCACATTTCTGCAATTACTGTGATGTTTTGTACTTTTACTATCTACTGACATTTAGTTTGTGATTGAACTTTTCAGAAATGTATTTAGGTCAGTAGAGCAAATGGCCCCTTTGAGTCGGACTTGCTGTTAGGTTTCTCTCTGTCTCCCACTCCCTCTCTCTCTCTCATTCTGTCTCCCTCTCTCTGACCCCTCCCTTTGTCTCGCTCTCTCTCTCTCTCTCTCACTCTCCATTTCTCTCACCTTTCACTTGCCTTGTTGTGTCACTTAACTAAGTATGATTTAACTAAATCAGGTTAGGACAGCAAGTGACTGATATTACATTTTGTTAGGGAGTCATGTTGACATCAAGGTCAAGCTTTTTCCATCTAGCCCTGTAATTAAAAAGATACACAATCAAATACGAAATGCAAAACAGGAATATAAAAAACCCGATCGTAGAAAACAAACACATTATTCATCAAAAAGGTCCTCAATCAATCAACAGTTACTCCTAAGTCATCAGCTCCAACATTGTGACCTTCACTGACAGCGCTCTAAGGGCCCTGGTCAAAAGTAGTTCACTATAAAGGGAATAGGGTGCCATTTGGGCCACAGACTAGGTCTATGGCTGTGACCTGAAGATAGTTATCTTCTTCTTTGATACTGGCACAGAGGCAGCCAGCCAACAAGGCAGCTAGGCCCAGAACACAATTAATATTACATCAGCTTTAGAGTGCCATGGGACATTCAGATGTGGAGGTGCAATATCAATAAAACATTACAATACAGTGCAGAGGGTTCAATTTGGCTGCTGGGGAGGCAAGGAGATCCCCAACTCCGCTAAAACCATTGACAACTACGTGCTGTTTCTAAGGGATTGTTAAATAACTATTTAATTTTAATATCATCACCTCCTAAAGAGCATAGACAGAACTAAACATTTCCAATTATTCCACATTTAGCGTTATACAGCAAGTAACTGAATGCTTTTCATGATCAGTAAACATCATTTGATCATGTATTTTCAGTGATGTGAGGGTAGCCTATCCATTTGGCATGTAGCCAGCTAGCTAAGCAAACAACATGTAATTTAGCTTGCTTCAGAGATTAGGCTTTTGGAAAGAGCTTGACATCGGAATGTCCTGGTAAAGTCATTATCACAATAGATGGCAAGCAAATCAAACAATAGTTGGATTTAGCCATCTAGTTTATCACCTAAAAGTTAGCTTGTTAACTAGCCATATTGATGTGATCTGTTATTAGCTAACGTTAGATGGTCAATTTGATGTGGTCCATCAATCAATGTAGCCTATCATGTCTGTCAGCAGCAATCGTGATTAAACACTGTTGAAAAGGGATTGTTAGCTAACCTCTCTAGTTAGGCTTATGTTGGAGAAAAAAGTACATTAGGTCTACTTACCACTAAGTTTAGCCAATTGTACAAAGTTTTACACTGGTAGCTTGCAAAGTAAACATTATACAAGCTAACACTACCTTGGAAAATGTGCCTTTCTGCTGCTTGACAGGCAGAGCCCACAAAGGATGGAAAATGAACATAAACCACTCATACTTGTCAGGTATAGTTTGGTTTTATGTTATATCACTCAAATATCCAATTTAATGGTGGCCATTATTGAGAGATATCATGAGGCTACCCTCACATATCTGAAATTACATGATCAATTGATCATGATTTACTTGCTGTATAACTCTGATAGAACTAAATGTGCACAATTGGTTTGCCTGGAATAATCGGAAATTTGAATTTCTGACTATTGTCTTCAAGAGGTGATGATATTACGACCAAATAGTTAACATTAATTTAACAATCCCTTGAAAACGGCACGCAGTTGTCAATGGTTTTGGTGGAGTTGAGGGTCTCCTTGCCCCACTGCAGGAAAATCAAACGATCTGCAGCGTATTGTGATGTTTTACTTTTTTTATGTTGCTATGGGCACATGCAAACAGAAGTGATGGATTTGACTTCCGCTTAACTTCCCTATTGTAGCACGCCAGTAGCAAATGGTCATGGCTAGAAGGGATCCATTTGATTCTTGCAGGGAAAAATTTGATTCTTGCATTTTAGCTAACCCTAAATATTTTCCTAACCTTATTCTCCTAACCTGCTATGTTATATATCATAAACCTGCTACGAAACGTCAGATCTACCATTAATTTGACAAAAGCTGGATTCGTGCTAGCCATAACCTTGGCAAACTTGCCAGAGTTAATTATTTGAAAGAGTAAATTTGACTATAAAAAGTAAAGTAAAATGAGTATATTTTTATTTCATTCAAGTTCAATAATGTTAACTAGACCTACAGTGAGGGAAAAAAGTATTTGATCCCCTGCTGATTTTGTACATTTGCCCACTGACAAAGAAATGATCAGTCTATAATTTTAATGGTAAGTATATTTGAACAGTTAGAGACAGAATAACAACCAAAAAATCCAGAAAAACGCATGTCAAAAATGTTAAAATGATTTGCATTTTAATGAGGGAAATAAGTATTTGACCCCCTCTCAATCAGAAAGATTTCTGGCTCCTAGGTGTCTTTTATACAGGTAGCGAGCTGAGATTAGGAGCACACTCAAAAAAGGAGTGCTACTAATCTCAGCTTGTTACCTGTATAAAAGACACCTGTCCACAGAAGCAATCAATCAGATTCCAAACTCTCCACCATGGTCAAGACCAAAGAGCTCTCCAAGGATGTCAGGAACAAGATTGTAGACCTACACAAGGCTGGAATGGGCTACAAGACCATCGCCAAGCAGCTTGGTGAGAAGGTGACAACAGTTGGTGCGATTATTCCCAAATGGAATAAACACAAAAGAACTGTCAATCTCCCTCGGCCTGAGGCTCCATGCAAGATCTCACCTCGTGGAGTTGCAATGATCATGAGAACGGTGAGGAATCAGCCCAGAACTACATGGGAGGATCTTGTCAATGATCTCCAGGCAGCTGGGACTATAGTCACCAAGAAAACAATTGGTAACACTACGCCGTGAAGGACTGAAATCCTGCAGCGCCCGCAAGGTCCCCCTGCTCAAGAAAGCACATATACATGCCCATCTGAAGTTTTCCAATGAACATCTGAATGACTCAGAGGACAACTGGTGAAAGTGTTGTGGTCAGATGAGACCAAAATGGAGCTCTTTGGCATCAACTCAACTTGCCGTGTTTGGAGGAGGAGAAATGCTGCCTATGACCCCAAGAACACCATCCCCACCGTCAAACATGGGAGGTGGAAACATTATGCTTTGGGGGTGTTTTTCTGCTAAGGGGACAGGACAACTTCACCGCATCAAAGGAACGATGGATGGGGCCAGGCACCATCAAATCCTGGGTGAGAACCTCCTTCCCTCAGCCAGGGCATTGAAAATTGGTCATGGATGGGTATTCCAGCATGCCAATGACCCAAAACACACCGCCAAGGCAACAAAGGAGTGGCTCAAGAAGAAGCACATTAAGGTCCTGGAGTGGCCTAGCCAGTCTCCAGACCTTAATCCCATAGAAAATCTGTGGAGGGAGCTGAAGGTTTGAGTTGCCAAACGTCAGCCTCGAAACCTTAATGACTTGGAGAAGATCTGCAAAGAGGAGTGGGACAAAATCCCTCCTGAGATGTGTGCTAACTACAAGAAACGTCTGACCTCTGTGATTGCCAACAAGGGTTTTGCCACCAAATACTTACTTCCCTCATTAACTTCTTTGGGATAGGGGGCAGTATTTTCACGGCCTGATTAAAAAAATCATTCCCGATTTAATCTGGTTACTACTCCTGCCCAGAAACTAGAATATGCATATAATTAGTAGATTTGGATAGAACACTAAAGTTTCTAAAACTTTTTGAATGGTGTCTGTGAGTATAACAGAACTCATATGGCAGGCCAAAACCTGAGAAGATTCCATACAGGAAGTGCCCTGTCTGACAATTTGTTGTCCTTCTATTGCATCTCTATCGACATTACAGCATCTGTTCCATTGGCTCTCTAAAGCCGGCAGAAAGTGGAATGGGGTGTCTGCGGTCTCTGGGCGAAGTACAGCAGAGTTTGAAAGTGGTCAGCCTGGGGACAGTGAGACTGGAGATGCGCGGTCACGAGAACTCGCCATGTTTTTCTTTCAGTGTTTGAATGACTACAATGTTGGATTATTATCGCTATTTTACGAGAAAAATCACATAAAAATAGATTTTAACCTCTATGGGCTAGGTGGGACGCTTGCTATTACCTTTGCTGTTCTTCGTCAGAATGCACTCCCAGGACTTCTACTTCAATAACAAATGTTGGTTTGGTTCCAAATAATCCATAGTTATATCCAAATAGCGGCGTTTTGTTCGTGCGTTCAAGACACTATCCGAAGGGTAAAGAAGGGTGACAAATTTCAAAATATTCCATTACCGTACTTCGAAGCATGTCAAACGCTGTTTAAAATCAATTTTTATGCGATTTTTCTCGTAAAAAAGCGATAATATTCCAACCGGGAAACCCTGTTTTAGTTCAAAGACTGAAAATGTAAACATGGAGTCCTCTCGTGCACGCGTGCGCCAGACTCATTGTTCTCTGATCGACCACTATCCAAATGCGCTACTGTTTTTCAGCCAGGGGCTCCAAAGGCATCATTCAGCGTTTTGCCGCCTTCTGAGAGCCTATGGGAGCCGTAGGAAGTGCCACGTTACAGCAGAGATCCTCAGTTTTCAATAAAGAGAGTGTAGAAGCCCAAGAAATGGTCAGAGAGGGCACTTCCTGTAAGGAATCTTACATAATCATAATCTTACTTAATATGCATATTCTTGTTTCTGTGCCAGAGTAGTAACCTGTTTATATTGGGTACGTTTTTCATCTGGCCGTGAAAATACTTCCCCTTAGCCCAGACAGGTTAAATAAAAGGTGAAATAAAAAATGTAATAAAAAGATGTTGTAACAAGCCATCATATCTTGTCAGTCCACTAAGGACTTTTGTCTCATGTAAGTGTGCATGTGTATTTTGTGTTATTATTTAGTTAGTTAGTAAATAAATGATTAAACCAATTTGCGTAGTACTGAATAATTAGCAAGTTGGGGGTTCTTGCGGATGTAAGAATGTTATGACTGTTCAGAATGAGGCTGATATGAGGTAATGATTAATAAATGACTGTTATCGATTATATAACGTGTACGTATATCTTCCAGAGTTGAATTCGGGAGATGGTAACTCATTAAACAACTTCTTCTGTGGTGCCCCGTATTCCTAATGAGTTAATTGTTACATGATTAATTTAATCAGGTAACAATTAAACATAGTTAGTGGATTAAATAAGTCACAAGACACCAGTACCAAAAATATGTCTCACTGTGTTTGTTGCTAATAAAAATAAATATTGCCTTTTTTAACCAGTCTTAATAGGGATATATCGAACTTTAACAAACTACTTTAAGTTAAGTCATAACATTTATTAGGGATGTTCACTTGGAATGTAGCATTGAAATCAAAGCCAATGGGTAATGATCCCACATGCTACAAATGATTCAGACTACAAAAAAGTGGACATGAATTAGTAATTACTATTTACTCAGATTTGAGCTCAAGTCCATTCTAACCAGACAGAACAAAGCTCATCGCTGACTGTAGGCTTAGGATATATTTACTGTATATCTCATGATCAGTCTGCAACACAATAAGCACACAAGACACACAAGCGAGACAGACACACACCTCTACCCTTATAGTTTTTTAAAACTTTTGTGGTGGCTAATTTCTGCATTACCAAATGAGGAGAGTTACAAAATTCATACACCAGTCAGAGTTATACTTAAAATTACATATTTAATAATTAAGATGCTTTTGCAAAAGCACTTGACCTGCAATGATGCCATTGAAAAGTGATTACACAAAAGTACAAAGATATTTTATACCCAAGACCCACCCCTCTCAACGTACATGACAAACAACAGATCTTAGGAACATTTCACAAAGGTTAAGTTCTGTTTGAAATATATCTATAAAACATAGCAGACAGCAACTGCTGTATCAACAGTGTTCATTGTATAGACCAGTATCTGGTCCTCCCACCCCAAACTGGAACCGTCTCTCCCTGGTACGGTATAGAACAGAACCATTAGCTCATCCAATGGCATAAATCAATTGACAACTCTAGATACTCCCATCTCAAGTAAACCCCCTCTTGACTCCACTCCTGGACAAGCTCACTGAGGGGAGTGAGCCTCTAGGTCATACACTATCCCAGGATAAGTGCAACATCAAAGAGGACATACAATGGTCCAGTTACGGCCATACACATTCCCCCAATGCCAAAGGAGGGAGTGACTTGCGCACAGACATTGTGGAGACAAGTAATTGGTTCCCCATTAATCACGCCATCTCTTCACATGGTTTAACAGATACATTCACATATGACAAGTATCTCACATTATGCAAATAAAACATCTTAATTATCTATGTTACCCAACTAATTCTGATTCATCCACCACACTATGCACAAAATATTTGGTCACTTCTCTTCCTGTACATACAGTAATAGTGCTTAAAATGTTCCAAGCATTAAACCTACTGGCCATTCACTCTAAAGAGGTCCATCTATTGTAAAGGTGGACACACAGGTTTTCATTTCAAACATTGTCAATCAAAACTGTAAGCATCACTCACAACTGGTCTGAGACAACTGCTCTGAGAAAACCATAGAAAAAGCAGTACCAACAGTTTTTTTTATATTCTGTAGGCTACTATCAATCTTTGGCCAAGACAGAAAGCTGCTACTCCTCCATTCCATATTGTGCCTTAACTAGGAAAAATGACAACAATGGATATGGATCAGGCTAGCTGTCATTGAAGAAGAAGAAGAAGAAGAAGGGAGTTGGAAGAGGTGGAGAAGGAGGAAAGGAAGAGGTGGGGTAGAAAGAGGATCATGAGGAGGAGGAGGACAAGGAGGAGAAGAAGGAGGAGGAAGAGGTGGAGGAGTTTGTTTGGCATGACAATGAGTGACAGTGAGTTGACATGATATCACAAACAGACTGGCAGTGAGGCTAGAAGAGGAGGAGGAGGAGGAAAATGACAAACACATGGTTCAGCAGTGTCTGGGATACTCCTCCTTTAAGTACACAACCCTTCAAGGGAGCAACGCCTGCCTGCATTGACAAGGCCATGAAATCCATAACTAAAAATAATTGTCGATCCGCAGAGATTACTACGCCTAGCAAGCTAGCCAAATCTCAAATTCGACAGCGCAAGGCTGTCAATGGTGTATCAAGCCCACACCTGGCCCTGCCCCTGGTCTAGCTGTCTAGGCAGGGCTGCCAAGTGGCCCATAAGGTCCTGATCAAAAGGGAATAGGGTGCCATTTCAGACGCACACTTAGATCCTGCAGGGTTAATGCCAACCTGGCACTTAGATACTGGAGTTCTCAACCTGACCTGAAACCTCCTGTCAATCAATCACGATCCTCACCATCTTCCCAAAGCCTAGCTGGTCCAAAGCATGTCAAAAATAAAATAAAATGTTATTGGTCACATACACATTATTAGCAGATGTTATTGCAAGTGTAGCAAAATGCTTGTGTTTCTAGCTTCGACAGTGCAGTAATATCTAACAAGTAATATTTAACAATTTCACAACATATACCCAATACAGACAAATCTAGGTAAAGGAAAGGAATTAAGAATATATACATATATGGACGATTAATGTCAGAGTGGCATAGACTAAGATACAGTAGATAGTAAAGAATACAGTATATACATATGAGATGGGTAATGCATAATATGTAAACATTATTAAAGTGAGTTGTTTCATTTATTAAAGTGTCCAGTAATGATGAGCTTGTGTTTATGTCACGGTTGTCGTTGGTGAATGAGGACCAAAATGCAGCAGGTACGTGTATGCTCATATTTAGATTTATTAACTTACAAAAAACAACTGAATACAAAATAACAAAACTACTAGAACTAACAAACGAACAACAAAACAGTCTGGCAAAGCCTAGGGCTGAACACAGAACAATCACCCACCAAACACAAACACAAACACACCCTCATTTATGAGACTCTCAATCAAAGGCAGATAGAAAACACCTGCCTTCAACTGAGAGTCCCAACACCAATTCACCAGACATAGAAACAGACATACTAGACTCCACATAGAACTACCTAGACATAAACCAAACCCCGGACATACTAAATCAAACACCCTTTACACAAACACACCACCCCGAACCACATAAAACAAATACCCTCTGTCACGCCCTGACCAAACTACAAAACAATTAACCTTATATACTGGCCAGGACGTGACAGTACCCCCCCCTTAAAGGTGCTACCCCAGAAGCACCTTAACACAAAAAAAATTACCCCCAAACAATACCCAAAAGAAAATTCCCCCTTACTAAAGGGAGGGAAGGGAGGGTGGCTGCCGTCAACGACGGCACTGTGCTACACCCCCCCTCCCCAACCCACCTATATTGGAGGCGGCTCCGGCTCAGGCCGTTCCAGGCTGTCTGGGCAGTCTGGCAGCTCGGGACGGTCAGGGCAGTCTGGCAACTCGGGACGGTCAGGGCAGTCTGGCAACTCGGGCAGGTCAGGGCAGTCTGGCAACTCGGGCAGGTCAGGGCAGTCTGTCAGCTCGGGGCAGTCTGGGCAGTCTGTCAGCTCGGGGCAGTCTGGGCAGTCTGGCCACTCCGGCAGTTCAGGGCAGTCTGGCCACTCCGGCAGTTCAGGGCAGTCTGGCCACTCCGGCAGTTCAGGGCAGTCTGGCCACTCCGGCAGTTCAGGGCAGTCTGGCCACTCCGGCAGTTCAGGGCAGTCTGTCAGCTCGGGGCAGTCTGGGCAGTCTGGCCACTCCGGCAGTTCAGGCAGTCTGGCCACTCCGGCAGTTCAGGGCAGTCTGGCCACTCCGGCAGTTCAGGGCAGTCTGGCCACTCCGGCAGTTCAGGGCAGTCTGGCCACTCCGGCAGTTTCAGGGCAGTCTGTCAGCTCGGGGCAGTCTGGGCAGTCTGGCCACTCCGGCAGTTCAGGGCAGTCTGGCCACTCCGGCAGTTCAGGGCAGTCTGGCCACTCCGGCAGTTCAGGGCAGTCTGGCCACTCCGGCAGTTCAGGGCAGTCTGGCCACTCCGGCAGTTCAGGGCAGTCTGGCCACTCCGGCAGTTCAGGGCAGTCTGGCCACTCCGGCAGTTCAGGGCAGTCTGGCCACTCCGGCAGTTCAGGGCAGTCTGGCCACTCCGGCAGTTCAGGGCAGTCTGGCCACTCCGGCAGTTCAGGGCAGTCTGGCCACTCCGGCAGTTCAGGGCAGTCTGGCCACTCCGGCAGTTCAGGGCAGTCTGGCCACTCCGGCAGTTCAGGGCAGTCTGGCCACTCCGGCAGTTCAGGGCAGTCTGGCCACTCCGGCAGTTCAGGGCAGTCTGGCCACTCCGGCAGTTCAGGGCAGTCTGGCCACTCCGGCAGTTCAGCGCAGTCTGGCCACTCCGGCAGTTCAGCGCAGTCTGGCCACTCCGGCAGTTCAGCGCAGTCTGGCCACTCCGGCCAGTTCAGCGCAGTCTGGCCACTCCGGCAGTTCAGCGCAGTCTGGCCACTCCGGCAGTTCAGCGCAGTCTGGCCACTCCGGCAGTTCAGCGCAGTCTGACCACTCCGACGACTGTTGACTGACGGGCAGCTCCGACGACTGTGACTGACGGGCAGCTCCGACGACTGTTGACTGACGGGCAGCTCCGACGACTGTTGACTGACGGGCAGCTCCGACGACTGTTGACTGACGGGCAGCTCCGACGACTGTTGACTGACGGGCAGCTCCGACGACTGTTGACTGACGGGCAGCTCCGACGACTGTTGACTGGCGGGCAGCTCCGACGACTGTTGACTGGCGGGCAGCTCCGACGACTGTTGACTGGCGGGCAGCTCCGACGACTGTTGACTCGCGAGGCTGGGTTTACGCACTTGCCGTTTAGTGCGGGGAGCGGGAACAGGACGAGTCGGACTGGGTGGACGCACTTCCGGGTCCGCACGAGAGACAGGAGCTGGAAACCCAGGGCTATGGAGGCGCACAGCCGGTCTAGATCTTACCTCCTGCACAACCCGCCTTGGCTCGATGGAACTAGTAGCCCTGCACGAGCGGAGTGCTCGTACAGGGCAGACTGGGCCGTGCAGGGGCTTGATGGTAGCCGTGCGTAGAGCGGGAGTTGGGTAGCCTGGTCCTCGGAGGCGTACCGGCGACCAGATGCGCTGCGCAGGCATCCTCCTACCAGGCTGGATGCCCGCTCTAGCACGGCACCTGCGAGGGGCTGGAATAACTCGCACCGGACTGTGCGTGCGTATGGGTGAGATATTGCGCTTCTCAGCGAAACATGGCGCTCCCCACCTCATACGCTCCTCCATATAACCACGGGTAGCTGGCTTCCGGCTCTTCCTTCGCCTAGCCAAACTACCCGTGTGCCCCCCCCCAAAATTTTCTTGGGGGTGCCTCTCGTGCTTCAACGCCAGTCTTGTCCCTCGGAAACGTTCCCGGTCCATACCAGCCTTACTCCTATCCTCTCTCTCGCGTACCACCTGTTTCCAAGGAAGGCGATCTTTCCCTGCTTGGATCTCCTCCCAAGTGTAGGAGCCTTCTCCCTCCAAGATCTCCTCCCAAGTCCATCTCTCTCGTTTGTCCTCTTCGAAAATCCTCCGCTCCTTCCTCTGCTGCTTGGTCCTTTGGTGGTGGGTGATTCTGTCACGGTTGTCGTTGGTGAATGAGGACCAAAATGCAGCAGGTACGTGTATGCTCATATTTAGATTTATTAACTTACAAAAAACAACTGAATACAAAATAACAAAACTACTAGAACTAACAAACGAACAACAAAACAGTCTGGCAAAGCCTAGGGCTGAACACAGAACAATCACCCACCAAACACAAACACAAACACACCCTCATTTATGAGACTCTCAATCAAAGGCAGATAGAAAACACCTGCCTTCAACTGAGAGTCCCAACACCAATTCACCAGACATAGAAACAGACATACTAGACTCCACATAGAACTACCTAGACATAAACCAAACCCCGGACATACTAAATCAAACACCCTTTACACAAACACACCACCCCGAACCACATAAAACAAATACCCTCTGTCACGCCCTGACCAAACTACAAAACAATTAACCTTATATACTGGCCAGGACGTGACAGTTTAATTTAAAAAAAATATATAATTGAAAAACTATTAGTTTCCTTCCCACAGATGTAAAAACAATCCAGCTACAGTAATTGCTGGTATATGGACATACAATAACTTGGAATTGAAAGAATAAATCTGAGAATCCTGTGCCTTCGTTTGAGACCAGACCACCTGTGCTTGGCTTGTGATGACAAAACACCTTAATTACAACAAGATTGGAGATGAAGGAAGCAGGGAGGTTGGTAGTATTGTAATTGGATTGGTGACTTTAGTCGCTAGCCAGCTCTGACTCCCTAGATACCTTCTATCCCAGGGCCAGGGTGGATCTGAGACAATGGCTGGCATGGTACCAACCAGGGATTGTTCAATCACTGGTCTGGAACCAGGGATAGTTCTAGAATGTTGTATATAATCTAGAATCACTGCCATCAATCATCGGTCTGGAACCAGGCAACGTTATGGAATCTGGATTCTCAGCCATAATCACTGGTCTCCACACTTGAGACCTCCTATGTTGTGGGATATGAAACAGATTGGCTCCTCTAACTGAATATATGCTTAAGCAACTAGCCATACGTTGAATGACTTGCAGAATGAGAAAAAGGGGCCATTTTGTAGCTAAGGTCTATTTGTGGCATGGACGATAGCTGGCATTGTGAGTAATGTAATGTTTCATGTCTAGATGAAGTATTGACTGTAAAACATAGCACTCTGAATGTAACTGAAGAGATACTGTAGTCCCTATGGACCAATGAGAAGCCCAGGGAAGAGAACAAGGAAGCTGGGTACTTCGGGAACCATTCTGTCGGCCTATATTGTATACTGTATCAATTCCTATTCCTATCATAATTCTTTATTTAATTATTTTCACTGAGCACAACCAAGCCAGAGCACTACCCCCAAAGTGTTCTTGTCAACATTCTCGGATATGCTTAAACATTTTAAAACATCTAATGAGCTGTTCACTGTTTGTTACTGAACAGATCTGTCTCCATTGATGATTGTACTGCCTTTATATATCCTCATTATTTAATTAGCCCACAATCACTTGCAAGCAGACAGACACTGGCTGGCTGGAGCAGACAATTTACATAGCTTGGGACGAATATGCCTTCTTAACCTGAAATGACATTTAACAGGACATTTGACTGCAAAGCTTCAGCTACCCGCTTGCTACAGTCCTATCTAAATGGTAAAGCAGGGATGGACTGGTCATAGAGTAATTCTGGCAAATGCCAGATGGGCTGGGCCATCTTTAGCCCAGTGGGCCTATCTAACATGTGTTAGTTTTTCTGTGCAAAAGGATCATTATTTGGCTAATAATCTTGAGGGGGTCTTGAGTAATAAAAAAAAACAGGTCTATGTGGCTTCTTAACCTGTGCCTGGGCCTTGTGTGTCTGTGTCTGGGCTTTTGGAAACAAATCGGCCAGTGTGATAGAAGTGCCTGGGCCGATTTATGGTCCCAGTCCATCCCTAGGGTCAATTTAAAAGCCCTGTCAGTCTGTCACTATGAAATTTATCTGCTACACATTCTTGTGTTGATAGCCTTACCCAGACACATGACTGGCCAGACTGGGGTTTGCACTTTGGTCAATTTCAGTATTACTTTCAGCTATACGCAACACTCCTCTCTCTCTCTCTCTCCTCATTAGCTGAAAAGCATCCCCTATTGAGGAAACAGTTGCTGTGTGTGTCTGTGTGCGTGCGTGCATACTTGAGTGTGTGTTGGCATGCAAACTAATCCACCAAACAACCCCAGCTGACAGGAATGAAAATAAAAACTAACAAAATCAAGGGATGTTTCAATTATGATAACACTGGGAAGCTTACACAATAATTCCCCACCACACCCAAATGCTGTTTACTATCTGAGCTAATTTCCTTCCTAGTGACACATCAGACAGTTGTTTGGGATATGTGGATATATGGTATATTTTAGCTGTAGAGTGTACAATACATTTTGCTGTATATATGGTGGATATATGGTACATGGGGGAATCATTACCCTTTGAAAAATGCTCTCTGGCTCCACCAATACCAATATTCTAGCCAAAGAATGTTATGGACTCCATGTCTCCACATCAAGTATGCACTATCAAATTCATACTATCTTTTGGGCCAGCAGCATACCACCCTGCATACCACCCTGCATCCCACTGCTGGCTTGCCTCTGAAGCTTAGCAGGGTTGGTCCTCGTTGGTCCCTGGATGGGAGACCAGAAGCTGCTAGAGGTGGTGTTGGAAGGCCAATAGGATGCAGTCTTTCCTCTGATCTAAAGAAAATATCCCAATGTCTCAGGGCAGTGATTGAGGACATTGCCCTGTGTAGGGTGTTGTCTTCCGGAGGGATGTTAAACGAGTGACCTGACTCTCTCTGGTCATTAAAGCTCCCATGGTGCTTATTGTAAGACTAGGGGTGTTAACCCTGGTGTCCTAAATAAATTCCCATACCATTATGGCCACCTAATCCATCCCCAACTTCCAATTGGTTCATTCTTTCCCCTGTAACTATTCCCCAGGTCGTTGCTGTACATGAGAATGTGTTCTCAGTCAATTTACCTGGTTAAATAAATAATGTATTCAGAAAGTATTCACTCCCCTTGAATTTTGACATTTTGTTTGAAATTAAAATGAATTGTAATTATCATTTTTTGCCAACGAAATACTCGTTAACATCAAAGTGGAAAAAATATAAAAAATTAATGGAAAATAAAACACTGTCTTGATTAGATAAGTAATCAACCCTCTGAGTCAATATATGTTATAATCCCCTTTGGCAGCGATTACAGCTGTGAGTCTGTCTGGGTAAGTCTATACGAGCTTTGCAGACCTGGATTATACAATAAATTGGTTGTTGATCATTGCTAGACAGCCATTTTCATGTCTTGCCAAATATTTTCAATGTCATCTTCGTAAGCAAATCCAGTGTATATTTGGTCTTGTGTTTTGGGTAATCATCCTGTTTAAAGGAGAATTTGTCTTCCACTGTCTGTTGGAAAGCAGACTGAAACCAAGTTTTCCTCTAGGATTTTGACCATGTTTAGCACTATTCTGTTTCTTTTTAACCCAAAAAACTTCCTAGTCCTTGGCAATAACAAGCATACCCATAACAAGACGCAGCCACCACCATGCTTGAAAATATGAGGAGTGGTACTCAGTGGTGACTTGTTTTGGATTTGCCCCAAACATAACGCTTTGTATTCAGTACAAAGAATTTATTTCTTTGCTATTTTCTTTGCAGTGTTACTTTACTGCCTTATTGCAAACAGAATGCATGTTTTGCAATATTTGTTCTTCTTTTCACTCTGTCATTTGTTAGTACTGTGGAGTAACTACAATATTATTGATCCATCGTCAGTTATCTCCTATCACAGCCGCTAAACTCTGTAACTGTTTTAAAATCTCCATTGGGAATGAGACCCTGGTCTCAATTGGCCTACCCTAAATACAGAAAAAATTGTCTCATGGTGAAATCACTGAGCTGTTTCCTTCCTTCCCGGCAACTGAGTTAGGAAGGGCACCTGTATCTTTGTAGTGACTGGATGTATTGATACACTATCCTAAGTGTAATTAATAACTGCACCATGCGCAAAGGGATATCATTACACAGGTGCACCTTGTGCTGGAAACAATATAATGCTGTCTAAAATGTGCAGTTTTGTATAATTAGCATGCTTATTGCAGGAAGGTTCACCTGAGCCTTCCACCAGACAATTGAATGTTAATTTCTCTATCATAAGCAGCCTCCAACGTCATTTTTGATAATTTGGCAGTACGTCCAACTGGCCTCACAACATGCACAACTACGCAAGCCCAGGACCTCCACATCCGGCTTCTTCACCTGTGGTATTGTCTGAGTCCAGCCACCCGGACAGCTGATGAAACTGTGGGTTTGCACAACTGAAACATTTCTGCGCAAACTGTCAGAAACCGTCTCAGTGAAGCTCATCTGCGTACACGTTGTCCTGACCAGGGTCTTGACTTGACTGCAGTTTGGCATCGTAATCGACTTCAATGGGCAAATGCTCAGCTTCAATGGCCACTGGCACGCTGGAGAAGTGTGCTCTTCAAGGATGAATCTCGGTTCAACTGTACCAGGCAGATGACGTTGTGTGGGCGAGTGGTTTGCTGATGTCAACGTTGTGAACAGAGTGCCCCAACATGGCAGTGGGGTTATGGTATGGGCAGGCATAAGCTATGGACAACAAACACAATTGTATTTTATCGATGGAAATTTGAATGCACAGCGATACCGTGATGAGATACTGAGGCGCATTGTCATGTCATTCTTCCACCCCCATCACCTCATGTTTCAGCATGATAATGCATGGCCCCATGTCCCAAGGATCTGTACACAATTCCTGGAAGCTGAAAATGTATAATATTCTATGGCCTGCATACTCAACAGACATGTCACCCATTGAGGAATGTTTGGGATGCTCTGGATCGACGTGAACGACAGCTTGTTCCAGTTCCCGCCAATATCCAGCATCTTTGCACAGCCATTGAAGAGGAGTGGGACAACATTCCACAGGCCGCAATCAACAGCCTGACCAATTCAACGTGAAGGAGATGTCGCGCTGCAGGAGGCAAATGTTGGTCACACCAGATACTTACTGGTTTTCTGATCCATGCCCCTACCTTTTTTAGGTATCTGTGACCAACAGATGCATATCTGTATTCCCAGTCGTGAAATCCATAGATTGGGACCTAAATTAATTCATGTAAATTGACAGATTTCCTTATATGAACTGTAACTCAGTAAAATATTTGAAATTGTTGCATTTATATTTTATTCCAATGTTTATCTAGTTTATGGATTGGTCATGAGCAGTCTTTCTCTTTTGGGGTCGAGTTGATTCAGATCCAACAACAGAGAATGATGCTTGTTGGCTTCGTTTGTATGGTTTTTTTGTTTTTCTTGTGTCTGTAATACTAGGTTGCAAGTGACATTCACTTTCTCTCCAGCTCCAGGGCAGCAGGGTCATTTGAGTAGGCGGGATTAGTGCAGACACACATAGCCCAGAAGGCCAGCCCAAGGTGACTCAGGGCTAAACCCCTTTGTTTTTGTTCAAAGTGAAAACGCTACACAAGAAATGGGGAGGCATACGGTCACCGACGCCATGCAGAATCCAGCTTTAATAGAAATCCCATCCAACCTTGTTTACAAGTTTGAACACTGGAATGTGAGATGTAATCTACACCTCAATTAGGCTGATAGAAATCCTCATTATTTTGTTCAATGATTTTCAATTTGAGCTTCTGTGAGGACAGATGCTGGAGAGGAGAAGCAAGTACAGGGAGTGAACATTTAATGAAACATGGACATGAAACAGAACACAGTCAGGGTCTGAAAAGGGGAAACGTAAACGACAATAATACTGACACGGGGAACCAACGGGGGAAGACAGATATAGATGGGGCAATCAACAAGGTGAAGGAGTCCAGGTGAGTCCAATGAGTGCTGATGCGCATAATGATGGTGACAGGTGTGCGTAATGAAGGGCAGCCTGGCGCCCTTGAGCGCCAGAGAGGGAGAGCGAGAGCAGGTGTGACAGTACCCCCCCCCCCCCCCCGGGGCACCACCCGGCGTCCCACCTGGGCGAGCATGACGGACCTGCCGAGGCATGGGCGCTGGATAAGCTGGCAGAGGTGTGAAAGCCTGACGATCCCGCTGAGGCGTGGGAGTTTGACGAGCCGGCTGAGGCATGGGAGCCCGATGAGCCGGCTGAGGCATGACGTGGGATGGGTGCCTGCCGAGCCAACCGAAGCAAGAAAACCTCTTGAGCCAGCTAAGGCGTGGAAGCCTGACGAGCCAGCTGAGGCAATCCCCGGTTCCATCGCCAACGGCACCCGGACCCGACTTCACCAACAAAAACAAAAAACAAAAACTCCCTGATGCTTCACATATTGTTGTCAACATTCTGTGAGAAAAGACGCTGGAGACGAGAACCAAGTAAGGGAGTGAACATTTAATGAAACACGGACATGAAACAGAACACGGACAGCGCCTGGACAAGAGGAAACGTAAACGACAACAATGCTGACACGGTAAACACACAGAGATAGATGGGGCAATCAACAAGGTGAAGGAGTCCAGGTGAGTCCATTGAGCACTGATGCGCGTAAAGATGGTGACAAGTGTGCGTAATGAAGGGCAGCCTGGCACCCTTGAGCGCCAGAGAAGGGGAGCGACATCTTCATTATTTCTATATAGACTACACTTTCTCGTTCTGAACCAATGTAGTTACACCTCCGACATCGGCATAACATCAGCTAAGCGGGTGTCGGCATAGCTAATGCTTGATCTGATTGAATCTATGCCTTAATCTCTGTGAATGTTATGCTGGGGGCAGCAGAGGAGAAGGCAGGTGTCATCCCAAACACCCCCTCGGATGGGAGAGTTGGATGGGGTGTAGCTGAGTCAGAGTTGGCATCCCGAATGGCGCCCTATTTCCTACAGTGCACTACTTTTGACCAGAGGCCCCTTGTCAAAAGTAGTGCACTATATAGGGAATAGGGTGCCATTTGGGCCGCAAGTCAGAGAGTGGAGGGTACCACTGTCACTGACAAGGTGGACTCTGTGTCCAAATTGGCACCCTATTCTCTATATACTGCACTACTTTTGACAAGGGGCCTCTGGTCAAAAGTAGTGCACTGTAGGAAATAGGGCACCATTCGGGATGCCAACTCTGACTCCCTGCACGTGAAGCAGTGTACACTAATGACAGAGATGTTATCCTATTATTAACACTTTATTATTATCAATGCATCCCTGACACACACTCTGTTGGTATTGATGAGTTGTGGAAATTATAAATATGTCAACATGACAAACAACAACAACCATCTAGAGGCGAAAGAAACGCATACCTATTTAGGCGAGGTGCTGGCCAGCGGAGTGGAACACTTAAAAAAATAAAGGCGATCCGCACAATAGGAGCTCATTTTTATGTCCAACGTTTCGACAGACAAGCTGTCTTCATCAGGGTAAACAACAACCAACCATTATGGACCATTCTGTTTTGATCTAAATATGAACATAGCCCTTGTGATCATTATATGAGAAGGAGACAATTAGGCCTGGTGTACAGTACGAGTCAAAAGTTTGTACAGTGTCACGACAGTGACGGATGGTGGCGCCCCTCCTCGGCCGGGCGGGGCTCAGCGGTCGTCGTCGCCGACCTACTAGCTACCATCGATCCCTTTTTGTTTCACTTTCGTTTGGTTAGGTCTAGGTAGGCACGCACCTGTTTTGGGTTAGTCATTAGTAAGGGGGGGTTATTTAGGTTAGCGTAGGATGTATGTGGTTGTACGTGATTGTGTTGCTTGTCCGGGTTTTTGTGTGCGAAAAGAACGTGTACTGAGTTTTCCTTCTGCCAGTGGTTTATTTTATTTGTGTACACCATCGCAGAATATTTAAGGGCTGCGCCCCTATACTTTGACGACCACATCCAGTTACTTCAAATAAAGAAGTGTGGTCACGAACTCTCTGTCTCCTGCGCCTGACTCTACCTCTCCTGTTGTTCTTCGAGCCAGCCCATGACAGACAGACCTACTAATTCAAGGGTTTTTCTTTATTTTAACTATTGTGTACATTGTAGAATAATAGTGAAGACATCAAAACTATGAAGACAAAAAACATATATGGAATCATGTAGTAACCAAAAAAGGGTTGAACAAATCAAAATATATTTTAGATTTTCGATTCTTCAAAGTAGCCACCCTTTGCCTTGATGGCAGCTTTGCAGACTCTTGGCATTCTCTCAACCAGCTTCATGATGTACTCACCTGGAATGCATTTAAATTAACAGATGTGCCTTGTTAAAAGTTAATTTGTTGAATTTCTTAATGTTTTTGAGCCAAACAGTTGTGTTGTGACAAGGTAGGGGTGGTATAGAGAAGATAGCCCTATTTGGTAAAAGACCAAGACCATATTATTGGAAGAAATGCTAAAATAAGCAGGGAGAAATGACGGTCCATCATTACTTTAAGACATGAAGATCAGTCAATCTGGAAAATTTCAAGAACTTTAAAAGTTTCTTCAAGTGCAGTCGCAAAAACCATCAAGCGTTATGATGAAACTGGCTCTCATGAGGACCGCCATAGGAAAGGAAGACCCAGAGTTACCTCTGCTGCAGAGTATTTAAAAAAATGTTTTCATTTCACCTTTATTTAACCAGATAGGCCAGTTGAAAACAAGTTCTCATTTACAACTGCGACCTGGCCAAGATAAAGCAAAGCAGTGCGACAGAAACAACACAGAGTTACACATGGAATAAACAAACATACAGTCAATAACAAAATAGAAAAGTCTATATACTGTACAATGTGTGCAAATGAGGTAAGATAAGGGAGGTAAGGCAATAAATAGGCCATAGCAGCGATTTAATTACAATTTAGCAATTAAACACTGGAGTGATAGATGTGCAGAAGATGAATGTGCAAGAAGAGATACTGGGGTGCAAAGGAGCAAAAAAATAAATAACAGTATTGTGATGAGGTAGATTGGATGGGCTATTTACAGATGGGCTATGTACAGGTGCAGTGATCTGAGAGCTGCTCTGACAGCTGGTGCATAAAGTTAGAGAGGGAGATGTGAGTCTCCAGCTTCAGTGATTTTTTCAATTCGTTCCAGTCATTGGCAGCAGAGAACTGTAAGAAAAGGCGGCCAAAGGAGGAATTGGCTTTGGGGGTGACCAGTGAAATATACCTGCTTGAGTGTGTGCTACGGGTGGGTGCTGCTATGGTGACCAGTAAGCTGAGATAAGGCGAGGCTTTACCTAGCAATGACTTAAAGATGACCTGGAGCCAGTGGGTTTGGCGATGAATATGAAGCGAGGGCCAGCCAACAAGAGCATACAGGTCGCAGTGGTGGGTAGTATATCGGGCTTTGGTGACAAAACGAATGGCACTGTGATAGACTGCATCCAACACTGAGTAGAGTGTTAGAGGCTATTTTGTATTTGACATCGGCGAAGTCAAGGATCGGTAGGATAGTCGGTTTTACGAGGGTATGTTTGGCAGCATGAGTGAAGGATGCTTTGTTGCGATATAGGAAGCCAGAAGGTGGTCTATAGCATGCAGCAACGGTGAGAGACTTGTTTTTGGAAAGGTGGATTTTTAAAAGTAGAAGCTCAAATTTTTGGGGCACAGACCTGGATAGTATGGCAGAACTCTGCAGGTTATCTCTGCAATAGATTGCAACTCCACCCGCTTTGGCAGTTCTAGCTTGTCGGAAAATGTTATAGTTAGGGATGGAAATTCCATGGGTTTTGGTGGCCTTCCTAAGCCAGGATTCAGACACGGCTACGAGATCCGGGATTGCAGAGTGTGTTAAAGCAGTGAATAAAACAAACTTAAGGAGGAGGCTTCTACTGTTAGCATGCATGAAACCAAGACTTTACGGTTACAGAAGTCAACAAATGAGAGCGTCTGGGGAATGGGAGTGGAGCTAGGCACTGCAGGGCCTGGATTAACCTCTACATCACCAGAGGAACAGAGGAGGAGTAGGATAAGGGTACGGCTAAAGGCTATAAGAACTGGTTGTCTAGTACGTTTGGAACATAGTGTAAAAGGAGAAGGTTTCTGGGCACGGAAGAATAGATTCAAGGCATAATGTATAGACAAGGGTATGGTAGGATGTGAATACAGTGGAGGTAAACCTAGGCATTGAGGGACGATGAGAGAGTTATTGTCTCTTAGAGACACCATTTAAGCAGGTGAGGTCACCGCATGTGTGGGAGGTGGAACAAAAGGGTTAGCTAAGGCATACTGAGCAGGGCTGGAGGCTCTACAGTGAAATAAGCAGGGGACGTCGTGACGGAAGAGTCAGTTGTAGCCCCCTCGGGTGGTTATGTCGGCAGACCAGTCGTGAAGGATCGGCGGGGCTCCGTATCGGCAGTAAAAGGGGTCCAGGCCAATTGGCAAAATAGGTATTGTAGCCCAAGGAGTGGCTGATGGACCTCTTCAGCTAGCTGGGAGATGGGCCTAGCATAGGCTAGTTCCAGGCTAAATGGTGCTTGCTTTGGGACAGAGACGTTAGCCAGGAGTAGCCACTCGGATAGCAGCTAGCTAGCTGTGATGATCCAGGTGAAAAGGTTCAGAGCTTACGGTGGGGAAAAATAATCTGGTATGCTCTAGGTTGAATTGCACTGTTCAGATTGGCAGTAGTTGTCTGGGCTAAAGGTTAGCTGATGACCACTACTAGCTTGTTCCGGTTCTAAAGTAAAGAAAATAGCAGATCCATACCATATTGGGTGAGGCGGGTTGCAGAGAGAATGTTGGTTGAGGTTTAATAAAAAAATATTAAAAAATATGCAAAATATATGTGAAGAAAATGCAAAGAAAAAAGATATATACACGGGACACAACAAGACGAAGACAGACGCCTGACTGCTACACCATCTTGGATATGGATAAGGATGTGTTCATTTGCGGTACCAGACTCAGAAATCGGTAATTAACTGCCCCTCAGATTGCACCTCAGAGTTCAAGTAACAGACACATCTTAACATCAACTGTTCAGAGGAGACTGTGAACCAGGCCTTCATTGTCGAATTGCTGCAAAGAAACCTCTACTAAAGGACACAAATAATAATAAGAGACTTGCTTGGACCAAGAAACATGAGCAATGGACATTAGACCAGTGGAAATCTGTCCTTTGGTCTGATGAGTCCAAATTTGAGATTTTTTGGTTCCAACCACTGTGTCTTTGAGAGACGCAGAGTAGGTAAATGGATGATCTCTTCATGTGTGGTTCCCAACATGAAGCATGGAGTAGGAGGTGTGATGGTGTGGTGGTGCTTTGCTGGTGACATTGTCTGTGATTTATTTAGAATTCAAGGCACACTTAACCAGCATAGCTACCACAGCATTCTGCAGCGATACGCCATCCCATCTGGTTTGCGCTTAGTGGGACTACCATTTGTTTGTCAACAGGACAATGACCTAAAACACACCTCCAGGCTGTGTAAGGGCTATTTGACCAAGGAGAGTGATGGAGTGCTGCATCAGATGACTTGGTCTCCACAATCACCTGACGTCAACCCAATTGAGAGGATTTGGGATGAGTTGGACCAAAGAGTGAAGGAAAAGCAGCCAACAAGTTCTCAGCATATGTGGGAACTCCTTCAAGAAGGTTGGAAAAGCATTCCAGCTGACCAACTCATGAGGCTTGTAGAGAAAATACAAACGGTGGCTACATTGAAGATTCTCAAATATAAAATATATTTGTATTTGTTTAACACTTTTTTGGTTACTACATGATTCCATATGTGTTATTTAATTGTTTTGATGTCTTCACTATTATTCTACAATGTAGAACATAGTAAAAATAAAGAAAATCCCTTGAATGAGGTGTGTCCAAACTTTTGACTGGTACTGTATGTGTTCCAGAGTAGCGAGACCCATGCTAGCAACTGTAATTGAGTACTGGCAGTGTCTGCTGTGGCAGGTGGGAAGGTGCAAGTTACCTGAAAAATATCTAATCTCTCAATGTTCATCTCAAAGTGCACCAAATTTGTGCATTTAGCTGCTGAAATTCCTTCCGTAGGAAAACGCCCCCATGACCCCCCTACTGGCTTTGGGTTAAGCCCTGAATGTCTTCAAATCCTAGAAATGGCCCTGATCAGTCACATTATGGAAATTAAGTGGCCAAGTGCCCGTTAAACCGCAGTGCTGCGCGAGCAAATGAAGAGTTGAACTTTAAAACGATTCAGTCGGTAGATGGCGGTAACCCAGGAAACCTGATCTGTCAGGTTCAACAGAAGTCTGTCTCAGTTTGCATCATTCGCAAAGGAAGCAGCGGAGCGGAGCCGAGCAGTTGAAGAACATCTAATGAAACACGGGAGCGTACAGCGAGTCCTTTTGAGTTTTGCGCGTAGCCTGTCTTCCGTGCCAGGAGACAGTACGTTTTATTGAAAATCATGGAAGAAAAATCTAATTCGTTCTCCAGCAACAAAGAAGTGGAAAAAGCGGATGGGAATAATGTATTTCAGAGGCAAGACTCGATACAGAAGAAGAATATGGGGAGCCAGAACATGAAAGCAGGGGACCACGCGAACTCGGTGGGCTTCAAGGGTGACCAGGAGGAAGCCTTGGTCGGGTTCGACGATCTAGACGAGTCCGGGAACCGACACGGCTTTATACAGAGGCAATTTGGAGCGATGATGCAGCCTGGCGTCAATAAGTTCTCCCTGCGAATGTTCGGCAGTCAGAAAGCCGTTGAGAAAGAGCAAGAAAGGGTCCAAACTGCGGGATACTGGATCATTCACCCCTATAGCGATTTTAGGTAAGGAGTGTAAAGTCACCTTCTCATCTATTTGTTTTACCATGCCGTCCATTCATCCACACAGCCAGGTCCACAAGACACCACATCACTATGTCATCAGTGCGCGTAGGTTACGCCTCGTCCAATGTGTTGGCTAATCTTGCTTCGTTCTTGAGTCAATGATATAGGCGTTGATTGTTTTACCTATCAAATTGTGATCGTATTCATATTTTCCATTGCAGCAATTGTCATTATTCTAATATGGAAGAAAGAAATAGATGAGTCCATGAAATGTCCTTGGAAAGAGGATGGTGAATGTCACGAGTTGAATAAACAAATCCGAATTGTTTTCCACATAACAGTAGTTTTTATTTCTGCATATGCGGATCTATAATAAGCCATGAAACTAAGGTGGGAACATCAGGATTGTAAACATAGCCCATCCTGCAATGATGAACCGACGACGAGGATCAGTCAGGATAAGTGAGGATGGCCTCTGGATGGAAAATAGACATATGCGGTAAATTCTAGCGAGAAACGACAACAGAGAATAGGGAGAGAGAATAGATAAATAATTAAACATTGGTCATCCGCATAAAATAAAAAGAGGTTACAAGGGAAGGGATGAATTCAAACACCAGGAATTTGAACAGTTAAAGGGATCCCGCCTGCAAAACCGTGAATAATGGACAGATATTTAAAATGCACAACGCTTTGACGTGCCATACACATCCATCAAACATAAATCCACGTTGAACTGCACAGAAATAACGCGATGGAATATGTATATTTGTTTTTAGGGATATATTAACCTATTACAACAAGATTCCTCCTATGATAAACTTAATTGCTTGCTTTGTTTTAGGTAATTCAATTGGATAGAATTTGAGATAAGTGGTTAATGGGCTTATGTAGGCATTGCGCCATACATATTTGTATTGTTGAAAATGTCATCCTCACGCACAGTGTATCTCTGATTTCTTTGACTGCATAGAAACAACCTAATATTGCGCATTGACAGAAATAACAGAATGAGACAGATTGAATGCTGCAAATTATTATTTGGGTGACTGTCAGTCAGTGGAATGTTTGTTTGAGAGAATGAAATAATCCTCACATCACCTGACAAATTAAAAAAATACACAGTCGAAGTTATCTCGAACATAATCTCATCAAATGGAGCATTCATAACCTGCCTCATCTGTTCAGTAACACCCCTGCTTTGCATTGTGTGTTGTATAAACATTGCAGTGGCATGTGAATATGGATGAATCTACACTCTGTCTAGACTACACTTCCTAAGAATTTTTTTTGTTCACCTTTATTTAACCAGGTAGGCCAGTTGAGAACACGTTCTCATTTACAACTGTGACCTGGCTAAGATAAAGCAAAGCAGTGCGACAAAAACGACAGAGTTATACTGTAAATAATACAAAATAAAATAAAAATAGAATAATCTATGTACAGTGTGTGCAAATGTAAAAGAGTAGAGAGGTAGGCAATAAATAGGCCCTAGAGACAAAAATAATTACAATTTAGCAAATTATAACTAGAGTGATAGATGTGCAAGCAGAGATACTGGGGTTCAAGAGGGTAAGTCATAATATGGGTATGAGGTAGTCGGGTGTGCTATTTACAGATTGGCTGTGTACAGGTACAGTGATCGGTAAACTGCTCAGACAGCTGATGCTTAAAGTTAGAGAGGGAGATATAAGACTCAAGCTTCAGAGATTTTTGCAGTTCGTTCCAGTCATTGGCAGCAGAGAACTGGAAGGAAAAGCAGCCAAAGGAAGTGTTGGCTTTGGGGATGACCGGTGCAATATACCTGCTGGAACGCGTGCTACGGGTGGGTGTTGCTATGGTGACCAGTGAACTGAGATAAGGCGGGGCTTTACCTAGCAAAGACTTATAGATGACCTGGAGCCAGTGGGTTTGGCGACGAATATGTAGTGAGGGCCAGCCAATGAGAGCATACAGGTTGCAGTGGTGGGTAGTGTATGAGGCTTTGGTGACAAAACGGATGGCACTGTGATAGACTACATCCAGTTTGCTGAGTAGAGTGTTTGGGGCTATTTTGTAAACGACATCGCCAATGTCAAGGATCGGTAGGATAGTCAGTTTTACGAGGTTAAGTTTGGTGGCATGAGTGAAGGAGGCTTTATTGCGAAATGGGAAACCGATTCTAGATTTAATTTTGGATTGGAGATGCTTAATGTGAGTCTGGAAGGAGAGTTTACAGTCTAACCAGACACATAGGTATTTGTAGTTGTCCACATATTCTAAGTCAGAACCGTCCAGAGTAAGGATACTAGTAGGGTGGGAGGGTGCGGGCAGCAATCGGTTGAAGAGCATGCACTTAGTTTTACTAGCATTTAAAAGCAGTTGGAGGCCACGGAAGGAGTGTTATATGGCGTTGAAGCTCGTTTGGAGGTTTGTTAGCACAGTGTCCAAAGAAGGGCCAGATGTTTACAGAATGGTGTTGTCTGCGTAGAGGTGGATCAGAGAATCACCAACAGCAAAAGCGACATCATTGATATATACAGAGAAAAGAGTCTGCCCGAGAATTGAACCCTGTGGCACCCCCGTAGAGACTGCCAGAGGTCCGGACAACAGGCCCTCAGATTTGACACACTGAACTCTGTCTGAGAAGTAGTTGGTGAATCAAGCGAGGCAGTCATTTGAGAAGCCAAGGCTATTGAGTCTGCCGATAAGACTACTGTGATTGACAGATTCGAAAGCCTTGGCCAGGTCGATGAAATGAAATGTATGCATTCACTACTGTAAGTCGCTCTGGATAAGAGCGTCTGCTAAATGACGTAAATGGAAATGAAATGGAAGACGGCTGCACAGTACTGTATTTTAGCGATGGCGGTTATGATATCGTTTAGGACCTTGAGCATGGCTGAGGTGCTCCCATGACCAGCTCGGAAACCAGATTGCATAACGGAGAAGGTACGGGGGGGGGTTTGAAATGGTTGGTGAACTGTTTATTAACTTGGCTTTCAAAGATTTTAGAAAGGCAGGGCAGGATGTATATAGGTCTATAAGAGTTTGGGTCTAGAGTGTCTCTCCCTTTGAAGAGGTGGATGACCACGGCAGCTTTCCAATCTTTGGGGATCTCAGATGATACGAAAGAGAGGTTGAATAGGCTAGTAATAGGTGTTGCAACAATTTCGGTGGATAATTTTAGAAAGTGGGTCCAGATTGTCTAGCCCAGCTGATTTGTAGGGATCCAGATTTTGCAGTTCTTTCAGAACATCAGCTGTCTGGATTTGGGTGAAGGAGAAGCGAGGGAGGGGGTTCTGTAGGGGTTACTGAGATGTTGGCCAGGGTAGGGGTAGCCAGGTGGAAAGCATGCCCAGCCGTGGAAAAATGCTTATTGAAATTCTCAATTATCGTAGATTTATCGGTGGTGACAGTGTTTCCTATCCTCAGTGCAGTGGGCAGCTGGGAGGAGGTGCTCTATTCTCCATGGACTTCACAGTGTCTCAAAACTTTTTGGAATGAGTGATACAGGAAGCAAATTTCTGTTTGAAAAAGCTAGCCTTCGCTTTCTTAACTGACTGAGTATATTGGTTCCTGACTTCCCTGAAAAGTTGCATATCGTGGGGGCTATTCGATGCTAATACAGAACGACACAGGATGTTTTTGTGCTGGTCAAGGGAAGTCAAGTCTGGGGTGAACCAAGAGCTATATCTGTTCTTAGTTCTACATTTTTTGAATGGAGCATGCTTATTTAAGATGGAGTGGAAAGCATTTTTGAAGAGAAACTAGGCATCCTCTACTGACGGGATGAGGTCAATATCCTTCCAGGATACCCGGGCCAGGTTGGTTAGAAAGGCCTGCTCACTGAAGTGTTTTAGGGAGCGTTTGACAGTGATGTTGGGTGGTCGTTTGACCGCGGACCCAGTACGCACTCAGGCAATGAGGCAGTGATCACTGAGATGCTGGTTGAAGACAGCAGAGGTGTTTTTAGAGGGCAGGTTGGTCAGGATGATATCTAAGAGGGTGCCCATGGTTACGGATTTAGGTTTGTACCTGGTAGGCTCCTTGATGATTTGTGTGAGATTGAGGGCATCTAGCTTAGATTGTAGGATGGCCGGGGTGTTAAGCATGTCCCAGTTTAGGTCACCTAATAGTATGACATCTATGTAAAAAACAACTCTTTTCACGCCACTTCAATACAGCGACCGGAAGTGACTTTCGTAACAGGTTAGGAGAGCATTTTTGCTAACCCCTTTCCTAACCTTAATCTCAGTCTCCTAACCTGCTATGTTAATTGTCCTAACCTGCAGCATAAGGCACTCTAGCCTGCTATGGAAGTCACTTCTTGTCATAGCTGTATCGAAGTGACTTGAGAGAGTAATACCGGTGTTAATACACCGGTATGACGTCTGGTCCCCCAAAAAATGTCCATACCCAATATGCTACGTTTTAGTTCACCGGTGTCCCCTGGTAGAGTTGAATGGATGGTGAGGTGACTTTCCTTCCCTGTTATAATAATCTAAAGTCTTGACTTGACTTTAGCTCGTCACTATCCATGGTGCTTAAGTGCTACTCTGCGCTGTGGAGTCTGGAGATAGCATTATGTTTGTAGTAGTAGGCTAGCAGAGGCTATTATCTATTATTATTCTTAAACAAACACTGTCCACCGGTTTAGGATACACTTCACTTCTCATAGATATTGTATGTATAAAACCTTATGGATTAGTTTGGGAGATATTTGGCTGCTAAACACATTGCCTGCATTGCAATTATGGGAGCGGTAACAGTGCGTCTAGAACGTGTCTGTCTGTCAATAGAACGAAGGTGTGCCAGTATTAGAACTACTACATGAGCTTACTTTAGGCTATAGAAGACCCCAAAACAAGTATGTGATTTACCCTTCTGTGATAATACAGTGAGGGAAAAAAGTATTTGATCCCCTGCTGATTTTGTACGTTTGCCCACTGACAAAGAAATGATCAGTCTATAATTTTAATGGTAGAGTTATTTGAACAGTGAGAGACAGAATAACAACAAAAACATTTTATAAATTGATTTGCATTTTAATGAGGGAAATAAGTATTTGACCCCTCTGCAAAACATGACTTAGTACTTGGTGGCAAAACCCTTGTTGGCAATCACAGAGGTCAGACGTTTCTTGTAGTTGGCCACCAGGTTTGCACACATCTCAGGAGGAATTTTGTCCCACTCCTCTTTGCAGATCTTCTCCAAGCCATTAAGGTTTCGAGGCTGACATTTGGCAACTCGAACCTTCAGCTCGCTCCACAGATTTTCTATGGGATTTAGGTCTGGAGACTGGCTAGGCCACTCTTCCACACTTCTTCTTGAGCCACTCCTTTGTTGCCTTGGCTGTGTGTTTTGGGTCATTGTCATGCTGGAATACCCATCCACAACCCATTTTCAATGCCCTGGCTGAGGGAGGGAGGTTCTCACCCAAGATTTGACGGTACATGGCCCCATCCATTGTCCCTTTGATGCGGTGAAGTTGTCTCCTTAGCAGAAAAACACCCCCAAAGCATAATGTTTGACGGTGGGGATGGTGTTCTTGGGGTCATAGGCAGCATTCCTCCTCCTCCAAACACGGCGAGTTGAGTTGTTGCCAAAGAGCTCCATTTTGGTCTCATCTGACCACAACTTTCACCAGTTGTCCTCTAAATCATTCAGATGTTCATTGGCAAACTTCAGACGGGCATGTATATGTGCTTTCTTGAGCAGGGGGACCTTGCGGGCGCTGCAGGATTTCAGTCCTTCACGGCATAGTGTGTTACCAATTGTTTTCTTGGTGACTATGGTCCCAGCTGCCTTGAGATAATTGACAAGATCCCCCCGTGTAGTTCTGGGCTGATTCCTCACCGTTCTCATGATCATTGCAACTCCACGAGGTGAGATCTTGCATGGAGCCTCAGGCCGAGGGAGATTGACAGTTCTTTTGTGTTTCTTCCATTTGCGAATAATCTCACCAACTGTTGTCACCTTCTCACCAAGCTGCTTGGTGATGGTCTTGTAGCCCATTCCAGCCTTGTGTAGGTCTACAATCTTGTCCCTGACATCCTTGGAGAGCTCTTTGGTCTGGGCCATGGTGGAGAGTTTGGAATCTGATTGATTGATTGCTTCTGTGGACAGGTGTCTTTTGTACAGGTAACAAGCTGAGATTAGGAGCACTCCCTTTAAAAGTGTGCTCCTAATCTCAGCTCGTTACCTGTATAAAATACACCTGGGAACCAGAAATCTTTCTGATTGAGAGGGGGTCAAATACTTATTTCCCTTATTAAAATGCAAATCAATTTATAACATTTTTGACATGCGTTTTTCTGGATTTTTTTGTTGTTATTGTGTCTCTCACTGTTCAAATAAACCTACCATTAAAATTATAGACTGATCATTTCTTTGTCAGTGGGCAAACATACAAAATCAGCAGGGGATCAAATACTTTTTTCCTTCACTGCATACACAAAAGGCATATCTGGACCAATGTGGTGATATGCATGACTGCTTATTAATGACTATTACATAGACAACTAGATAACTGTCTCATCAATAGGATATTTTTAAATCATTTAAAAGATCCAGTCTGTAAATGTATCATTTAAAAAAAACTGTTAGAACTTGTTAATGAGGCTTGCAAAGCAAGAGCCCCTGCTTTAAAGTGAAACTGACTGTTTTAACTACTTTCCAGATATGAAACAAACAGACAGTCACAATATCAGTCAAACATATCAAATATCCAGTTTATGCTACAAAACCAACTTTATAGGTGGTTTTACAAATAGAACCTATTTGACTCAACATTGTTGGCAGAATAGATGAAGGTAGTTCTATGCATGATTAATATAATTCACCAATGCATTTCTTGGTAGTCCAAAAAATATTGCTATCAGGTTGGAATTCACAGCTGCCTGGTACGTTGTTTGCTGCCTCCATTCGGGATGCAATATTTTAACAAAAACTGACGATTGTAACTAAGGCTGGGAATGTCAAAACAATCAAACTAGCAAGGGCACAAGTCAGTCATCATGTGGCTAATAAGCTAGTGTATCTATACTGAACAAAAATAAACGCAACAGGGAAAGTGTTGGTCCCCTGTTTCATGAGCTGAAAGAAAATATCCCAGAAATGTTCCATATGCACAAAAAGCTTATTTCTCTCAAATTCTGTGCACAAATTTGTTGACATCCCCGTTAGTGAGCATTTCTTGGCATGCTGACTGCAGGGATGTCCACCAGAGCTGTTGCCAGATAATTTAATGTTAATTTCCATACCATAAGCCACCTCCTACATTGTTTTAGAGAATTTGGTAGTACGTCCCACGGGCCTCACAATCGCAGACCACGTGTAACCGCACCAGCCCAAGACCTCCTCATCTGGCTTGGACGTACTGCTAAATTCTCTAAAACAACGTTGGAGGTGGCTTTATTGTTGTCTGAAATAAAACCTTTTTGTGGGGAAAAACTCATTCTGATTGGCTGGGCCTGGCTACCCTTTGCCCTCCCAGGCCTACCTATGGCTGTGCCCTTGCCTAGTCATATGAAATCCATAGATTAGGGCCTAATGAATTTATTTAAATTGACTGATTTCCTTATTTGAACTGTAACTCAGTACAATTTCAAATCTTTGAAATTGTTGCCTGTTGCGTTTATATTTTGTTCAGTATATTTATGTAGCAAGCTAAAAACACAGATCCTAATGTTAGCTAGCTAGCCAGCTGCTAGGAGGATGTCATGTCATGTCGTTTTTCGGTGGCTATACACAGCTAGAGATGCTGGTGTCATTTATTTAGCTAGGAAGAACTTGAACGGCTGTTATCCAGTCAGCATCTCTTGTGTTGGCAAATTCACTCTAGCTATCTACTCCGATTTTAGAGCACTCTTGTCTGAGTGCGTCAAATAACTGATACATTTAAGAACGCGCAACACTGGCTGAATATGACCGGTGTCAGTAAACATGGGCAAAAAAGTAATAGTCACAAACACTTTAGATAACATGTAAACAGCCTAGCTAACCAGCTCTGCTAGGGCAAGTAAAATGGTCAGAGTGAGGTGTCCTCTCATTTTTGTCTGGAAGTAGCTAGCTATCTTTAGCCAGTTAGCTTGGGTGCTTGGTTGCAGGCAAGCTGCAGAAGGACGAGTAGGTTGCAATACCCCGTCGTATATGAGTGTAATTTTGACGGCCAACTTGCTGAAAAAAGTTTCAGGGAGTTTATATAATTTTCATTCGTTAGATTTTAGCTCATCTTGCTCTGGCTAACATTAGTTTTTGATCTTGTTGATATGCATAACTGAGGGAGAGAGAGCCTACCGTTTCATGGTTGTTTGGTCAATAGGACTGTAAACTTCCCAAATGTAAGAGGACTCCCGTGGTATTGACAGATTTGCAGAAATCCATTTAGGTGTATTTTGTGGCTTTTGGCGAACACATTCAGATGATCTAAATTCACGCTGTTGCAACTGCCTGTAAAGATACAGTCCTGTTCAAAGTGAATGATGGCAGGCTTGTGTGGAAAATGGCTGGTTTACATAAAGGTCTACTGTAGCTCTAGTTGGCTATGGTGCAATGGTCTGCGTAGACTTTGTTCCCGGACGAGACAAATCATTTTTAGAGTTTTTTTTTCCTGCAGTGTCTATTAATTGTCCAAATGCTCGGCAGCTTTCCCACTCTATATTGCTACAGAATTTTCACAATTGCCTTAGTATATGTAAGAATTTATAAAAATGTGAAAATGACCATATCTAAGTGCTCGCTTGTCAATTTTTTAAGTGTCATGTTCTTCCTGGGGGTGTACATGAACAGATTTGAATAAGATTTCATGTTTCTAAAATGCTGTCAGTTCCACTTTAAATATTTGACATACTGGTCTTACGCTGTTTAAATGTTAAAATGTGTAGACTGGTCTGGATTAAGTTTCTTACATAGAAGTTTTTTATATATTTTATACTTTTTAAACTATTAAGCTTTTTGACCTTTTTGTCCTCCATCCACTTTCATGGGATTGCTTCAGCATTCTAAATGTCCTATTGTTACTTTATCACTCCGAACATCAACATTCTATTCTATTCACTGTAAACAATGTAACTTTGACACAAATCAGCTACTTTACCATTTTCCCATCAACTTAGACAAAAACTTAGTGTATGAACTCTTCCTCTACTTCTTTGCTACTAAAAATATCTGAACCAAAATATCTTATAATGATCAAATGATGCAGGTCTTTTACTAACCGCATCAACACATTTTTTCCCAACCTTTTCCAAACAACTGAAAATTTGACAACTTTTGCAGCACTTTAGACAAAAACGTAGAGAGTATGACATCTTGGTCTACGTTTCTACTGTTCAAATCTGGAATCAGAAGATAATTATCTTCTTCCAATCAAAAGTTACAGCTGTTTGTTGGAGTTTAGAGTGATGAAAAGTAACTATATACATTTGCAAACTTTTGCATTAAATAACCCACCAACAGTAACTCTTGAACCGTTCAAGCTAGAGACACTTAACCAACTTTCTTTCACATGTTTCAGGCTATCCTATCCACTACCACAAACATACTTCTAATGAGCTGAAGCAAGACAAATGTTTTCTTCATGTATAATAACCAATCTCATTTTATACCAATATTGTTTTCCACCAAGATGATTGAATGGACACCTTTAATCCCTGTTTCAATGTCCACAAAGGGTCACCTCCCTCGTCACACGAAAGGGGTTCAGCAGTTCACTTTATGGCCTCGTTCATGATACCTTCCATTGGGCTCTACATCACAGAGAGTGATGTGTTATCTTGTCCCTGTGCCAATGTAAAGAGAGATTACAATTACCATGCTAGAGCAGAGCTGCATGGGCTGGTTGGCTCTTCCTTCTTGGTCCCATAGAATTGTATGGCTATTCTACACCAATGCTGTAGGCCTACTCTGTATTGCTGGCTTCAATGCATAATAGTTCCGTATGGCTATTCTATACCGGGCTACACTGTTTAAAATAAGAGAGGTTTGTGGTTTTATAGCCTATATAATATTTTGGTTCTTTGGCCACATTCTAAGAACTGTTTATTTTGTTTATGTTACATCCAGGGCCATAAAATGATTTCCACAGCACAGACTTGTTCTGTATGGCTGTTCTTCACCTTTGCTGTATTCTTGCCTCAGTACATAACTCTAAGGCTATTGTACAACTGGCTTTGCTTCATGCTGCAGCGAGTGCTGCTGGTTTGGACATGCAAGGTGCTCTTGTTGTTTGGCTCAAATCCTCCTTTCTGTAAATGCTTCAACGTTTCAGGGACTTTGTCTTTGTTGGCATTCAACTTCTCTGCTGTGTTCCCAGAATTACTGTACACTCTTAGAAAAAGGGTTCCAAAGGGTCCCCATAGGCTGTCCTATGGCTGTCCCCATAGGAGAACCCTTTTTGGTTCCAGGTAGAACCCTTTTTGGTTCTAGGTACTCTTTTGGGTTCCATGTAAAACCCTCTGTGGAAATGGTTTTAGATAGAAGCCAAAATGGTTATACCTGGAACAGAATTTTTTTATTTTTCTATTTCACCTTTATTTAACCAGGTGAGCTAGTTGAGAACAAGTTCTCATTTACAACTGTGACATGGCCAAGATAAAGCAAAGCAGTGCGACACAAACAACAACACAGAGTTACACATGGAATAAACAAGCGTACAGTCAATAACACAATAGAAAAAAAAGAAAGTCTATATACAGTGTGTGCAAATGGCGTGAGGAGGTTTGGCAATAAATAGGGCATAGTAGCGAAGTAATTAAAATTTAGCAAATTAACACTGGAGTGATAGATGAGCAGGTGGTGATGTGCAAGTACAAATACTGGTGTGCAAAAGAGCAGAAAAGTAAATAAAAACAATATGGGGATGAGGTAGGTAGATTGGGTGGGCTATTTACAGATGGGCTATGTACAGCTGCAGCGATGGGTTAGCTGTTCAGATAGCTGATGTTTAAAGTTAGTGAGGGAAATATAAGTCTCCAGCTTCAGCAATTTTTGCAATTCGTTCCAGTCATTAGCAGCAGAGAACTGAATATGTGGACAACTGCAAATACCTAGGTGTCTGGCTAGACTGTGTGCTCTAAGGCCAGCCGACTAGAGCATACAGGTCACCGTGGTGGGTGGTATAAGGGGCTTTGGTGACAAAACGGATGGCACTGTGATTGACTGCATCCAGTTTGCTGGGTAGAGTATTTGAAGCTATTTTGTAAATGACATCGCCGAAGTCAAGGATCGGAAGGATAGTCAGTTTTACGAGGCTATGTTTGGCGGTATGAGTGAAGGAGGCTTTGTTGCGAAATAGGAAGCCCATTCTAGATTTAATTTTGGATTGGCGTTTTTTAATATGAGTCTGGAAGGAGAGTTTACAGTCTAGCCAGACATCTAGGTATTTGTAGTTGTCCACATATTCACATAAGTCAGAACCGTCCAGAGTAGTGATGCTAGTCAGGTGGGTGGGTGCGGGCAGCAAACGGTTGAAAAGCATGCATTTGGTTTTACTAGCGTTTAAGAGCAGTTGGAGGCCACAGAAGGATTGTTGTATGGCATTGAAGCTCATTTGGAGGTTAGTTAACCTGTTAGGGCTAGGGGGCAGTATTTACACGGCCGGATAAAAAACGTACCCGATTTAATCTGGTTACTACTCCTGCCCAGTAAGTAGAATATGCATATAATTATTGGCTTTGGATAGAAAACACCCTAAAGTTTCTAAAACTGTTTGAATGGTGTCTATGAGTATAACAGAACTCATATGGCAGGCAAAAACCTGAGAAGATTTCATGCAGGAAGTGGCCTGTCTGACAAGGTGTTGTTGTTCTTGCCTCTGTTTATTGAAGACTGAGGATCTTAGCTGTAACGTGACACTTCCTACGGCTCCCATAGGCTCTCAGAGCCAAGGAAAAAGCTGAACGATATCGAGGCAGCCTCTGGCTGAAACACATTATCGCCTTTGACAAGTGGCCGATCAGAGGACAAAGGGCTTAGGCGGGTGCCCGAGTCGACCCCATGCTTTATTTTCTTTCGTCTGTTTACTTAATTGCAGATTCACGGTCAGAATATTATCGCTTTTTTACGAGAAAAATGGCATAAAAATTGATTTTAAACAGCGGTTGACATGCTTCAAAGTATGGTAATGAAATATTTAGAAATCTTTTGTCACGAAATGCGCCGTGCGCATGACCCTTATTTACCATTCGGATAGTGTCTTGAACGCACGAACAAAACGCCGCTGTTGGAACATAACTATGGATTATTTGGGACCAAACCAACATTTGTTATTGAAGTAGAAGTCCTGGGAGTGCATTCTGACGAAGAACACCAAAGGTAATCAAACTTTTCTAATAGTAAATCGGAGTTTGGTGAAGGCTAAACTTGCTGGGTGTCTAAATAGCTAGCCCTGTGATGCCGGGCTATCTACTTAGAATATTGCAAAATGTGCTTTCACCGAAAAGCTATTTTAAAATCGGACATATCGAGTGCATAGAGGAGTTCTGTATCTATAATTCTTAAAATAATTGTTATGCTTTTTGTGAACGTTTATCGTGAGTAATTTAGTAAATTCGCCGGAAGTTTGCGGAGGGTATGCTAGTTCTGAACGTCACATGCTAATGTAAAAAGCTGGTTTTTGATATAAATATGAACTTGATTGAACAAAACATGCATGTATTGTATAACATAATGTCCTAGGGTTGTCATCTGATGAAGATCAAAGGTTAGTGCTGCATTTAGCTGTCTTCTGGGTTTACGTGACATTATATGCTAGCTTGAAAAATGGGTGTCTGATTATTTCTGGCTGGGTACTCTCCTGACATAATCTAATGTTTTGCTTTCGTTGTAAAGCCTTTTTGAAATCGGACAGTGTGGTTAGATTAACGAGAGTCTTGTCTTTAAAATGCTGTAAAATAGTCATAAGTTTGAGAAATTGAAGTAATAGCATTTCTAAGGTATTTGAATAACACGCCACAGGATTCCACTGGCTGTTAGGTAGGTGGGACGATTTCGTCCCGCCGGCCCTAGAGACGTTAACACAGTGTCCAAAGAAGGGTCAGATGTATACAGAAAGGGTTCAACCTGGAACCACAAAGGGTTCTTCAATGGGTTCTCCTATGGGGAAAGCCGAATATCCCTTTTAGGTTGTAGCACCATGGCTGTTACATAATTTAGAAATGTCATCGGATGGACTTCCTAATACCACTGTAAATGGGTTTCCAAAGGTTATTGAAAACAACTAATTGAATGTTGTATTTAGTTAATTTATAAAGCTTTGACAAATAGAAAATACAAAAATAAGCACCATGTGCTTAAAACATTGTTGTTGCAGTCATATTTGGTTGATGCTATCACCTTTCTGGCATTGAAATACAAAGGAGCAACTTTGTGACTATATAACAACAGTCCATCCATGAATGACAGACCTCACCATTCATGGGTGCTTTGTATGTTTTCAAAAAGCTTCTGCAACTCAGTCTTCTAACCTATTCTTAGAACAGAGGCTGCTTAAAGTTTAATGGCTGGTTAGTAATATTCATTATTTATAGATTTCAGAAAGGGTTCGTGCTTGGCCTGGTTTAGCCTAGGCCTTTTGGAGAAGAAGCTTTTGTCTTCCATGAAACTCTTTCTTTCTTGGGGCTCTTTTAGCATGACCATGATCAGATAGTATGACATTGCTGCATGGCCCTCTTGTAGTATCAGTTGATATTTACCAAAATATGAGGGACATTGAATGAAAGACAATATTACTTTGTTATAAGTTAAATCATCATTAATTGCATACTGTAAGTCTCAAAACAGCATTTACAGTGCTAGTTTAGTGCTTGTGTAACATCACTGCAGTTCCTTTGTTGAAGACGCTTGAAATAGGTCATAATCACAATAATTGATCAAATTAAAAATGTGAAATTCCAATATGATGAGCACAGCAGAATGTAATCAAACCCAAATGTCTTCAGATTCCAACAACAACACCAAAACAAACCTATTTTTAGAGACTTGCGACTATGTTGTGCATTATTGATTTTGAAGTGGTTGTGTCTAGCTTCTCTTTTTTCCTCTTCAGATCAAAGAGGTGTTCTAACAGTTTAACGAAGGACATTGTGAAGAAAAGTATATTTTTTTCAAATCTATGGATCCGTCAGAAATGGCACCTTAGCAATTCAATATACAATATAGTGCACTACTTTTGATCATAGCCCTTATGGGTTCCCTCTTCAAAAGTAGTGCACTGTATAGTAAATATGGTGCCATTTCAGACGCAACCAGTATCTCACTTTTTACCAAATCCATGCCCTCTGGTGCTCCCTAATTAGCAGTGCTGCTCTCTGCTCTGTTTTATACCTACATTTTCTACAGTACAATACAGAGCAATGCCCTCAATTCCACAGTCGCTGCACAGTCATTGGATTCAATGTAGAACAAAACACTAGATGTCTTCACGGGTCTAGTTGGACCCGATATACCCGAGATCCCAATCAGGCCCAATCGGCTGCAGGTCTGAAATTCGAACTTGTTCCTCGGGTCCGGGCTTGTTTGATTGTCAACGACAGTAACTACAGCTGAGAGTATGCGAATGGACCCGACCACGGCTTTGCGTAGTCTACAACAGTGGTTCCGAAAATTTTTATAGTCCGTATCCCTTCAAACATTCAACCTCCAGCTCCGTACCCCCTCTAGCACCAGGGTCAGCGCACTCTCAAAGTTTTTTTTTTCTCCATCAATGTAAGCCTGCCACACACACACACACACACACACACTATACAATACATTTACTAAACATAAGAATGAGTGTGAGTTGTCGTCACAACCCGGCTCGTGGAACTGACAAAGAGCTCTTATAGGACCAGGGCACAAATAATAATATAATAATCAATACTTTTGCTCTTTACTTATCCATCTTACACATAAAGTCTTATTTGTTCATCAAAAATTGTGAATAACTCACCACAGGTTAATGAGAAGGGTGTGCTTGAAAGGATGCACATAACTCTGCAATGTTGGGTTGTATTGGAGAGTGTCAGTCTTAAATCATTTTCCACACACAGTCTGTGCCTGTATATAATTTTCATGCTAGTGAGGCCCGAGAATCGACTCTCATATAGGTACTTGGTTGCAAAGAGCATCAGTGTCTTAACCATGCGATTTTCCAAGACAGGATACTCTGAGCGCAGCGCTATCCAGAAATCTGTCAGTGGCTTCTGATTAAATTCAATTTTCACAGAACAGCTCGTTACAATTTCGATGAGGCTCTCTGGTTCAGATATCGGTAAGTGGACTGGAGGCAGGGCATAAAAGGGATAATGAATCCAGTTGTTTGTGTCGTCCATTTTGGGAAAGTACCTGCGTAATTGCGCAGCCAGCTCACTCAGGTGCTTCGCTATATCACATTTGACATTGTCCATAAACTTGAGTTCATTTGCACACAAAAAAACATACAATGATGAAAAGACGTGTGTGTTGTTCTTGGTAATGCAGACAGAGAAGAGCTGCAACTTCTTAATCATAGCCTCAATGTTGTCCTGCACATTGAATATAGTTGCGGAGAGTCCCTGTAATCCTAGATTCAGATCATTCAGGTGAGAAAAAACATCACCCAGACAGGCCAGTCGTGTGAGAAACTCATCATCATGCAAGTGGTCAGACAAGTGAAAATTATGGTCAGTAAAGAAAACTTTAAGCTTGGCTTTAACCTGTTATGACTAGGGGGCAGTATTTTCACGGCCGGATAAAAAACGTACCCGATTTAATCTGATTATTACTCCTGCCCAGAAACTAGAATATGCATATAATTATTAGCTTTGGATAGAAAACACTCCAAAGTTTCTAAAACTGTTTGAATGGTGTCTGTGAGTATAACAGAACTCATTTGGCAGGCCAAAACCTGAGAAGATTCCAAACAGGAAGTACCCTGTCTGACCATTTCTTGGCCTTCTTGATTATCTCTATCCAATACAGGGGATCTCTGCTGTTACGTGACACTTCCTACGGCTCCCATGGGCTCTCAGATGGCGGCAAAAAGCTGAATCGTGGCTTTGCAGGCTCTGGCTGAAAAACATTAGTGCGTTTGGATAGTAGCCGGTCACAGTACTATGAGACTAAGGCTCGTGCACGAGTCGGCTCCATGTTTACTTTCTCTCTTTCTTTGAACGAAATATTATCGCTTTTTTACGAGAAAATTGTCATAAAAATTGATTTTAAACAGCGGTTGACATGCTTCGAAGTACGGTAATGGAATATTTAGAATTATTTTGTCACGAAATGCGTCGTGCTCGTAACCCTTCTTTACCATTCGGATAGTGTCTTGAACGCACGAACAAAACGCCGCTGTTTGGATATAACTATGGATTATCTGGGACCAAACCAACATTTGTTATTGAAGTAGAAGTCCTGGGAGTGCATTCTGACAAAGAACAGCAAAGGTAATAACATTTTTCTTATAGTAAATCTGACGTTGGTGATTGCTAAACTTGCTGGGTGTCTAAATAGCTAGCCGTGATGGCTGGGTTGCTATACATTATTTTTACCCATTTTATAAGAGAGTTACCTCAATTGAAAAAAATCCAGGCATTTATAAATAAAATCCAGTGTTACTTTATCAAATGCCTTTTCAAAATCCGCTATATATACCATTCCTGGCTTCTTATATGTTTCATGATGTTCTATTATTTCTAGTAGTTGTTGTATATTATCTCCAATGTATTGTCCATGTAAAAAACCTGTCTGATCAGGATGAACAATACCTGGTAAAACCCTTTTAATTCTGAGTGCTATGCATTTTGCTAGTAGTTTTGCATCACAACATGTAAGTGTAAGGGGCCTCCAGTTTTTTTTAGATAGACTGGGTCTTTATATTTGCCATCTGGGTCTTGTTTTAATAAGAGAGAAATCAGACCTTCCTGCTGAGTACCTGACAGACTACCATTTCTATAGGAGCAGTTAAAACAATCTAACAATGGAGCTTTTAGTATATCAAAAAATACTTGATATGCCATCAAGCCCTGGGGTTTTTCCAGACTGAAAGAATTTAATAGCCTCAAAAAGTTCTTCCTCTGTAATTTGGCCTTCACACTGATCTTTCTGTACATTTCTTAATTTTCCATTTTTTATATTTGGAAAGAATTCCTTACCATAATCTTCATTCAGTGGGAAAGGATGAGACAGAAAAGAGAACATCTGCCTAAAATAATTAGCTTCCTCTTTGCAGAGTTCACAATCTCATTTTCAAGTCTTTCTTTAAATAAAATTGTGATATTTTGGAGATTGTCACGCTCTGACCTAGGAGAGCGGTGTTTTTTCTGTTTAGCTAGGTCGGGGTGTGATAGGGGGGTAGGCATTCTATGTTTTGGCCGGGTATGGTTTCCAATCAGAGGCAGCTGTCGATCGTTGTCTCTGATTGGAAGCCATACTGTTTTTCTCTTTGTTTTCGTTGGTAGTTGTTTTCTGTTTCGTTGGATTTACCTGACAGAACTGCTGGCTGTCATTTTGTTTATTTTGTCTAGTGTTCGTTTTCATAAAAATATAACGATGAGCACTCAACACGCTGCGCCTTGGTCTCCTCTATATGACGCCCATTACAATTATTTACAATTATCTGAATAAAGGGAAAAAGGCCATTCTTGAACATGGGGTTCAAGAAGACAATAGGCCCTTTTAATTTTGTCTGGCTTGCCATTCCAAATAAAATTGAATATTTTTTGCTCATATAATTTAAACAGGTCACTAGGTGTAGGCAAAACCATAAGCAAATAGGTAAACTGATATGACTAAAGAGTTAATCAGGGCAATTTGTCCACAAATAGACAGGTATTTTCATCAAGAACACGTTGTTTGCAGAGTCCAGAAACAGGAGGTGGAGTTCCAGAGCTCACAGGTGTGCCTGGGATGGATTGTGACTCCATCTCGTTTCTCACCCTCTTCAACATGTCATTCTCCGCCTGACTCTCCGCCAATGCCGCCTGACTATCTGCCAATGACGTGACTCTACGCCAATATTTACATTTAGAGGATTGGAGGATTCTAAATTAGTATCTAAGGGGCATTTTTCATTAGGGCAAATCTGGTCTGTGAGAATATCTAAGGGGCTTTTATATAATTATAATGCAGGGTTAATAATAATAATAGCTTTGTAAATAAGGATGCATTATGAAAGGAAAATGACATCTGCAAGAGACGGTGGTAATATTTTTCCCTTTTAGAGACTATAATACATGCCATCCAGGTCAGGATAACCAATATTATACACAAAGCACTAAACGTGACTCTCGTTATTTAAGTGTTCATAGGTCTATATATTCCTGGTGTTTTTTTTTTAACAAACATTGCTTATTTTAGTTAAATGCTCTTCACAGAGACCGTGCTTATTTGAGACCAAAACTAGTGATCAATTGTAGAGTTGTGACTTTTTATAATCACTTCTATTTTCAGTCCATTAAAAGTTTGGCCATGTCACTTGATTACTACTGTACGTTTTGTATCTTCCTTTCCAATTACTTTTAGAGTTTGGGATTTACAAATGTACGCTTTTCATGTCATTTTTCGTTAGGGCAAATCTGGTCTGTCAGAATGTCTAAAAGGCTTTTATTTAATTATAATGCAAGGTTAATAATAATAATAATAATAGTTGGATAACAGATCGGCTCTGGGAACTTATTAAGAGGAGGCTTCTATCTTCAATATGCTTTAACATCCAAATGTTTAAAGTATGTGTGGGCGACGAGGGGAAACAAAATGGTGCAGTTTGAGGTCATGAGGCGGACAGTCAAAACATTTCTTTATTAAAGACTATCATAAAAATGTTGGTGCGTGTTTATTTTGATCCAAAGCCATGAATGAATGAGTCACTCAGCTTTATGTACAGTAGGTGCGAAGGCTATATGACTGCGCCATCAACTTGATTATTTAGCAGACATCACTTGCTGCTTATATTCAGTCAACACATATATCTTAAGAATATCATGGAATATAATTGAACATTTATTTATCTTAGAATAAAAACCTTAGTGTAACAACAGTTTTAGTAAATAATATGCTACAGTCCAGTTACTGCTTCTTATGACCAAGTAGAAATAAAAAAATATGTACATTTTTTCGGGTGTGCGTGCAGGACAGAGGAATGGCAATTCTTACACTATTGTTCTAAATTCAATCACCTTCATCCTCATCATTCAGTTAATTGAAATTCAATTTTGAAGTTGTGCACCGTTATCCGTTTCTGTTTGGTTTATATCTCCCATTCGAATACAGCATTCATTCAGTTAGATACACATTAGCACCTTGGAACCCAAAAGCATAATCAGTGCTCTAACTCCCCCTTGCGCTGGTCTGGAGCAATGAAGCAGTGATGCAGGGTAACCTACTAAACCACAAATTACCTATAAATCCCACGGCATAATCTCAAAACTTTTAATTGAGGAACCACTGTAACCAGTTTATAATAGCAATAAGGCACCTCGGGTGTTTGTGATATATGGGCAATATACCATGGCTAAGGGCTGTGTCCTAGCACTCCTTGCCTAAGAACTTAGCCATGGTATATTGGCCATATTCCACACCTCCTCAGGCCTTATTGATCATTTATACCTACAGTATATCCTGTTTGGTGCAGCAGCAGCACCAGCCTTAATAGGCAGACTGGCTAATGGGAGAAACGAGTTGTCGTATGCAAAATGGCCACCATTTGTTTGTTTGTTTATATGACTGAGTTGAGTACATAGACATAACATGATCCTGCCATGATAGGCATCATGCTGTATATCTGTGGAGGGCAGGATGCCTGTTTTCTATGGAGTTTGTAGACCAGCTAACAGGCCATGTGGTGCAGGTTGAGTCCACCTGTGAAAATGCAGCACTAGCACCTGCCTTCTGTCATGTAGTATGTTGATAGCTAGGAATAAAATCATAATTTGCTTAGATGATCTGTCTGCAGAGACATAATATAGCCACAGTTTTAGCACTTCTGGCCCATAAATGTAGTATCTTGGGCTTGATACTCACAAGGGTCTTTTCCAGTCATATTTGCCAAGTGATTTGGCCTAATTTACATTTTGAAATCCCCCAGACAGGTTCCTACAGTACGTTAGTGATGTGGTGCTTCAAACACACTCAATGTGAGAACATTCCACTCTGACTATGGAATGAGATGAGAGACGCCTCACCTGTTGTTATAAATATATGTCTATTATTAACCCAGCGAGATGACCGTTTAGCTGAAGTGCAGACAGATATTTATAAGGGAAGGACCCAACCACTGGCATCTGCATCACTTATTTAAACAGATCCATTACAGCCTGCAGAGTGCATCTCCAACCAAGTGTGCATCCCAAATGGCACCCTATTACCTATATGGTCCACTTGTCACGGTCGATATCTTCGTCTTCTGACGATAATGCGAAATCGTCATCGGAAAAGGTAGACAAATACGCAGCAGGTGTGCAGTTGTTCATTTTGAACATTTAATTAAATCAACACGAATACAAAACAACAAACAAGAAAACTAAGCATAAACTGACAGTCCTGTTAGGCTTACTTACGCTACACACGGAACAATCACCCACAAATAACAAACACAAACACACCCTAATATATGGGACTCTCAATCAAAGGCAGATAGACAACACCTGCCTTCAACTGAGAGTCCCAACCCCAATTAACCAAACATAGAACACACTCACCAGACTACACATAGAAATACATAAACATAGACCATCAACCAAAAACCCGGAAATACTAAATCAAACACCCTTTAAACAAACACACCACCCTGAACCACATAAAACAAATACCCTCTGCCACGTCCTGACCAAACTACAATACTAATTAACCCTTATACTGGCCAGGACGTGACACCACTAGAGCTGGGACGATAAATCAAAAATTACCGACACCGACATTGCCATCCTCTTACCGCAGCATTTTGCTTACGTCAGTAATTTTTTTGCAATTTTGCTACACAACGTTCTGTTTCGCTGTCGGCTGCTGACTAACTCCTTCTCTCAACTGTGCACACGGAGGAGTGAGAGATGCATTCTGAGAAGCACAAGCATGACAGTTGCTCAAAATGCTATTGCGGGAAAAATACCGGTTTTAAAGCAACTACTGTTATTCTAGTTACAGAGAGGAGAGTCACAGCTTTCTGTGAGTAAATAATGTATTTCTCACCTCATAATATTTAGTTCATGGCACCACTTTACAACCGGAATAGGCTGTAGGCCTAGTTAATATGGTTTTCATATACACGCAGAGCCAAGTGCACCATTTGCAGTGAATAAATCAAGCAGCCAGGCCTAGCGCTGGAATATTTTTACAGGACATTAGCCTACATTTACTGATAAATTAATCAATTAGCCTACTTGGCTATATAGCAACAATATAATATTTAAAGTTAGCGATCTAGATAAGTGTTTTGAGTTCCCACTTCCTCAGGTGGTGAATAATATAACCTATAGGCCAATGTGCACAAATTCTCTAAAGAGACAAATAAATCTTATAATTCTGAATCCTATTTTGACAGGTTGGACATCAAAGTATCAATCATGCATTTCCGGGATATGTTAGATGAAATAGCTTACTTTTTAATCATAGGCTACCATCTCAGCTGTCTTACTTCAAGACCTCTGCCACTAATGTAAAGTAACTGTCCATTAAAGCTGCAATATGTAACTTTTGGGCAACCCGACCAAATTCACATAGAAATATGAGATATATCTGTCATTCTCATTGAAAGCAAGTCTAAGAAGTGGTAGATCTGTTTTAAATGTTCCTCACTTTAGTTTTTGCATCTTTTACTTTCGGTTTTGTACACCAGCTTCAAACAGCTGAAAATACAATATTTTTGTTTATTGAAAATATATTTCACATCGGTTTAGATGGCACAATGATTCTCTAAACCATGCATTGCTTGTTTTTTCACATAAACTGAAATTAAGCAAACTATTAGAATTTTTGCAACCACTTTTGACTTCTCTGACAAGACAGGGGAGTCACATTTACACAGACACAACCAGGACCAGGTTTGTGTATAGTAGAAGCCTAAACATTTTGAAACAGAAAACGAAAATAGAGCTTTTCTTATTGGACAAAGTTAGGACAGTACCTTCCATGCATCAGTCTGTTTCAAAATGTTTCTCCCTGGACACAACCCAGGGAAGAGTTTCTGCCTCTCAGGACATACCAAGCCTCACAAAGAGAAAAAACTATGTAGGTGGCTAGCTGATTCTGTTGTGCCTATTGTTCTATTCAAGCTTTTTTCAAGATCTGGGTTGTATGCCATAACACATCAATGCAAGTAACCAATTTAAAGTGTCAGTAGATAGAAAAATATCCCATAGACCTCTCAGAGAACTCACAGAGACAGCCTGTAATATTAGTAGTGTCAGATTGTCCTTAACCCAGCCTCCCAGCCTTAGGGTACTGGTCTCCCAGCGGTACTACTAGAATCTAGTCTCCCCCTTCACTGTAAATTACATACAGGGGAATATATAGTCAAGTTTCTTATTAAATCCCCTCTGAAACAATATGAACAGGGAAAAATGGGGATGGAAGATAAATAAAATAAAAACAGATTTGTTTGATAGAAGCACTCGTTTAAGCTCCAAATTGATACTGATACCTCATAATCTCCCTGCACATGTTCCTTGATACGTGTGCTGTCAGGGATTTCTTCGTCGTCAGACGATATGGCGAAATCATCGTCGGAACATGAGGACCAATATGCAGCAGAGTTGAGATAGTTCATTTTGAACGTTTAATAAACTCAAAACGAACATACAAAAATAACAAAATAAACTCACGATTTATAGACAGTCCTGTTAGGCTCACTCACGCTAAACAAGAAACAATCTCCCACAAATACACAGACAAACACACCCAACTAATATAGGACTTCCAATCAAAGGCAACACCAAACAGCTGCCTTCAATTGGAAGTCAAATCAAACCAAATTTATTTATATAACCCTTCGTACATCAGCTGAAATCTCAAAGTGCTGTACAGAAACCCAGCCTAAAACCCAAAACTGCAAGCAATGCATGTGAAAGAAGCACGGTGGCTAGGAAAAACTCCCTAGGAAAAACTCCCTAGAAAGGCCAAAAACCTAGGAAGAAACCTAGAGAGGAACCAGGCTATGAGGGGTGGCCAGTCCTCTTCTGGCTGTGCCGGGTGGATATTATAACAGAACATGGTCAAGATGTTAAAATGTTCATAAATGACCAGCATGGTCAAATAATAATAATCATAGTAGTTGTCGAGGGTGCAACAAGCACGTCCGGTGAACAGGTCAGGGTTCCGTAGCCGCAGGCAGAACAGTTGAAACTGGAGCAGCAGCATGGCCAGGTGGACTGGGGACAGCAAGGAGTCATCATGCCAGGTAGTCCCGAGGCATGGTCCTAGGGCTCATGTCCTCCGAGAGAAAGAAAGAAAGAGAGAAAGAGAGAATTAGAGAGAGCATATTTAAATTCACACAGGACACCGGATAAGACAAGAGAATACTCCAGATGTAACAGACTGACCCTAGCCCCCCGACACATAAACTACTGCAGCATAAATACTGGAGGCTGAGACAGGAGGGATCACCCCAATTAACTCAACATAGAAACACAGAAACAGATTACCTAGACTAAACATAGAATTACATAAACAAGGAACAGTGCCCAAAAACCCCGGAATACATAAATCAAATGCCCTTTTTAGAAAAACCACCACCCCGAACCACATAAACCAAATACCCTGCCACGTCCTGACCAAACTACAATAACAATTAACCCTTATACTGGCCAGGACGTGACATGTGCAATCATTTTTCTTAACTGTGTCTGACAGAATATTGGTAAGGTTTTTGCTGAGTATTGACTTCCATATCCATTCGATTACATTTTAACTCATGCCATAAAGGCTCTGTCTAGGGATGATGTGTGGGTTTATGCATACAGGCATATCATATTCACACACCCACGTCTGGGTCCTTTGGTGCAAACTGATGCAATCCTCTTTGTGTAAATAATACAGCCATATTATCCAGGGATTTTTTTGTGTCTCTGTGGCTCAGTTGATAAGAGCATTGAACATGGTGTTTGTAATGCCAAGGTTGTGTGTTGTATTCCTGCTGGGATCATATACAGTATACTAATTATATAAGTATTTACTGCACTGTAAGTCACTTTGGATAGAAGTGTCTGCTAAATGGAATGCATTAAGATGGCGCCGAAGAGGATGGCTGACATTTTACATGCTCCTAACCAGCTGTGCAAATTTGTATGTTTTTTTTTGCATTGTTTGTAAGCTTATTTTTTTAACTTATTTTGTACATATTGTTGCTGCTACCGAAAATTACTTCTGGACATCAGAACAGCGATTACTCACCACGAACTGGATGCTTTTTCCTTTAACAAGTCCGACGAGAAGGATATACTGCTTTCCCGGAAACAGGCCAAAATCCCCATAATTTGCGTGAAGAAAAGACAGAGGAAAAGAGGGCGCAGATTGGGCTGCCTTCTGAGAATCCGTAGGGGAGAGAGTAAACTCCCACTGCCATCCGTTATACTTGCTAACATGCAATCATTGGAAAATAAAATTGATGACCTACGATTACGATTATCCTACCAACGGGACATTAAAATCTGTAGTATCTTCTGTTTCACCGATAATATAGAGCTGGCGGGATTTTCCACGCACCTGCAGAACAGAGGAGCTACGTCTGGTAAGACGAGGGGTGGGGGTGTGTGTCTTTTTGTCAATAACAGCTGGTGCGCAATGTCTAATATTAAAGAAGTATCGAGGTATAGCTCGCCTGAGGTAGAGTACCTTATGATAAGCTGTAGACCACACTATCTACCAAGAAGGTTCTCATATATGTTATTTGTAGCGTCTATTTACCACCACAGACCGACGCTGGCACTAAGACCGCACTCAACCAACTCTATAAGGCCATAAGCAAACAAGAAAATGCTCATCCAGAATTGGCGCTCCTAGTGGCCAGGGACTTTAATGCAGGCAAACTTAAATCAGTTTTACCAAATTTTTACTAGAGTGTCACATGTGCAACCAGATGAAAAAAACTCTAGACCACCTTTACTCCACACACAGAGACACATACAAAGCTCTCCGCTGCCCTGCATTTGGTAAATCTGACCATAATTCTATCCTCCTGATTCCTGCTTACAACATTTTACATCTACATTTTGGTAATTTAGGAGACACTCTTATCCAGAGCAACTTACAGTAGTGAATGCATACATTTCATTTCATGCATATTTTTTTATTTGGTTTGTACTGGCCCACAACCCTGGCGTTGCACACAAGATGCTGGCGTTGCAAACACCATGCTCTACCAACTGAGCCACAGGGAAGGCCAACTGAGCCACAAGCAAAAACTAAAGCAGAAAGTAGCACTCAATACAGAAGTGGTCAGATGACTCGGATGCTACGCTACAAGACTGTTTCACTAGCACAGACTGGAATATGTTCCGGTATTCATCCAATGGCATTGAGGAGTATAACACCTCAGTCATCGGTTTCATCAATAAGTCCATCGACGACGTCGTCCCCACAGTGACCGTACGTACATATCCCAACCAGAAGCCATGGATTACAGGCAAAATCCACATCGAGCTAAAGGCTAGAGCGGCCGCTTTCAAGGAGCGGGACGCTTATAAAAAATCCCGCTATGCCCTCAGACGAACCATCAAACAAGCAAAGCGTTAATACAGGATTAAGAATGAATCCTCCTACACTGGCTCTGACGCTCGTTGGATGTGGCAGGGCTTGAAAACTATTACAGACTACAATGGGAAACCCAGACGCAAGCTGACCGGTGACGCAAGCCTACCAGACGAGCAAAATGCCTTTTATGCTCGCTTCGAGGCAAGCAAAACTGAAGCGTGTACGAGAGCACCAGCTGTTCTGGATGACTGTGTGTTAATGCTCTCGGTAGCCGATGTGAGCAAGACCTTTTAAACAGGTCAACATTCACAAAGCCGCGGGTCCAGACAGATTACCAGGACGTGTACTCAAAGCACGGACCAACTGGCAAGTGTCTTCACTGACATTTTCAACCTCTCCCTGACCGAGTCTGTAATACCTACATGTTTCAAGCAGACCACCATAGTCCTTGTTCCCAAGGAAGCGAAGGTAACCTGCCTAAATGATTTCCGCCCCAGAGCACTCACGTTGGTAGCCATGAAGTGCTTTGAAAGGCTGGTCATGGCTCACATCAACAGCATCCTACCGGATATCCTAGACCCACTCCAATTCGCATACCATCCCAACAGATCCACAGATGACGCAATCTCAATCACACTCCACACTGCCCTTTCCCATCTGGACAAAAATAACATCTACAGTTGAAGTCAGAAGTTTACATACACCTTAGCCAAACACATTTAAACTCAGTTTTTCATAATTCCTGACATTTAATCAGAGTAAAAATTCCCTGCATTAGGTTAGTTAGGATCAACACTTTGTTTTAAGAATGTGAAATGTCAGAATAATAGCAGAGAGAGTGATTTATTTCAGCTTTTATTTCTTTCATCACATTCCCAGTGGGTCACAAGTTTACATACACTCAATTAGTATTTGGTAGCATTGCCTTTAAATTGTTTAACTTAGGTCAAACGTTTCGGGTAGCCTTCCACAAGCTTTGTTGTCCTTAATAAGCCATTTTGCCACAACTTTGGAAGTGTGCTTGGGGTCAATGTCCATTTGGAAGACCCATTTGCGACCAAGATTTAACTTCCTGACTGATGTATTGAGAAGTTGCTTCAATATATCCACATAATTCTCCTTCCTCGTGATGCCATCTATTTTGTGAAGTGCACCAGTCCCTCCTGCAGCAAAGCACCCCCACAACATGATGCTGCCACCCCCGTGCTTCACTGTTGGGATGGTGTTCTTCGGCTTGCAAGCCTCCCCTGTCACGTCCTGACCATAGTAAGTTGTTATTTTCTATGGTAGAGTAGGTCAGGGCGTGACAGGGGGGTGTTTGTCCGTTTTTGTATTTCTATGTTTAGTTTTTAGTTTTGTATTTTTAGGTTGGGTTTTGTTTGGCATGACCTCCAATTAGAGGCAGCCGGTTGTCTTTGTCTCTAATTGGAGGCCATATTTAATTTGATGTTTGTCCCACTTGTGTTTTGTGGGTGATTTTATTTTGTGAGTGTGTTTATTCCTGCTGCGTCATGGTTTGTTGTTTTGTTCCTCGAGTTTATCTTGTATCGCATTAAGTTTCACTGTCCAATAAATATGTGGAACAAAACCGACGCTGCATTTTGGTCCGATCATTCTGACAGCCGTGACATTCTGTATACTTCTGGCCCTTCTTTGGACACTGTGTTAACAACCCTCCAGACGAGCTTCAATGCCATTCAACTCTCCTTCCGTGGTCTCCAACTGCTCCTAAACACAAGTAAAACTAAATGCATGCTCTTCAACCGATCGCTGCCTGCACCTGCCCGCCCATCCAGCATAACTTCTCTGGACGGTTCTAACTTAGAATTTGTGGACAACTACAAATACCTAGGTGTCTGGTTAGACTGTAAACTCTCCTTCCAGACTCACATCAATCATCTCCAATCCAAAGTGAAATCTAGAATTGGCTTCCTATTTCGCAACAAAGCATCCTTCACTCATGCTGCCAAACATACCCTCGTAAAACTGACCATCCTACCAATCCTCGACTTCGGCGATGTCATTTACAAAATAGCCTCCAATACCCTACTCAACAAGCTGGATGCAGTCTATCACAGTGCCATCCGTTTTGTCACCAAAGCCCCATATACAACCCACCACTGCGACCTGTATGCTCTCGTTGGCTGGCCTTCACTTCATCATCGTCGCCAAACACATTGGCTCCAGGTCATCTACAAGACCCTGCTAGGTAAAGTCCCCCCTTATCTCCGCTCACTGGTCACCATAGCAGCACCCACCTGTAGCACGCGCTCCAGCAGGTATATCTCTCTGGTCACCCCTAAAGCCAACTCCTCCTTTGGTCGTCTCTCCTTCCAGTTCTCAGCTGCCAATGATTGGAACGAACTACAAAAATCTCTAAAACTGGAAACACTTATCTCCCTCACTAGCTTTAAGCACCAGCTGTCAGAGCAGCTCACAGATCTCTGCACCTGTACATAGCCCATCTTTAATTGAGCCCAAACTACTACCTTTTCCCCTACTGTATTTATTTATTTTATTTATTTTGCTCCTTTGCACCATATTATTTATATTTTAACTTTTAACTTTCTTCAAACTACAAATCTACCATTCCAGTGTTTTTTCTTGCCATACTTTATTTACTTTGCCACCATGGCATTTTTTTGCCTTTACCTCCATTATCTCACATCATTTGCTCACATTGTATATAGTCTTATTTTTTTCTACTGCATCATTGATTGTATGTTGTTTTACTCCATGTGTAACTCTGTGTTTTTGTATGTTGTCGAACTGCTTTGCTTTATCTTGGCCAGGTCGCAATTGTAAATGAGAACTTGTTCTCAACTTGCCTACCTGGTTAAATAAAGGTGAAATAAATAAAAAATAAAACATACCCCTTTTTCTTCCAAACATAACGATGGTCATTTTTGTTTCATCAGACCAGATGACATTTCTCCAAAAAGTCCGTTCTTTGTCCCCATGTGCAGTTGCAAACCGTAGTCTGGCTTTTTTTATGGCGGTTTTGGAGCAGTGGCTTCTTCCTTGCTGTGCGGCCTTTCAGGACTCGTTTTACTGTGGATATAGATACTTTTGATACTTTTGTACCTATTTCCCCCAGCATCTTCACAAGGTCCTTTGCTGTTGTTCTGGGTTTGATTTGCACTTTTCACCCCAAAGTATGTTCATCTCTAGGAGACAGAATGCGTCTCCTTCCTGAGTGGTATGACGGCTGCGTGGTCCCATGGTATTTATACTTGCGTACTATTGTTTGTACAGATGAACGTGGTACCATCAGGTGTTTGGAAATTGCTCCCAAGGATGAACCAGACTTGTGGAGGTCTACAATTATTTTTCTGAGGTCAATGATTTCTTTTGATTTTCCCATTATGTCAAGCAAAGAGGCACTGAGTTTGAAGGTAGGCCTTGGAATACGTCCACAGGTACACCTCCAATTGTCTCAACTGATGTCAATTAGCCTATCAGAAACTTCTAAATCCATGACATAATTTTCTGGAATTTTCCAAGCTGTTTAAAGGCACAGTCAACTTAGTGTATGTAAACTTCTGACCCACTGGAATTGTGATACAGTGAATTATTGTCACGGCTGTCTAGGACCAGTGGAGATGTGGAATCAGGAGCAGGAGACAGAGGGCCGGAGCAACTGTGTTTTAATAATAATAATTGCAAACGCAATAGCCGTAGGGCACAGGGCGCGTGGCGAAGTCCACCAGGGGAAAACACATTCCCAAAATAAGCGCACTGCAGCCCGGCAATATAATGGACAATAATAGCGAAAGACCAGCTTACACTCGCAACTGTCCTGAGTGGACAATAAACAATCCCGCACGAGAACCCCAACTGAAAATACACACTAAATAACCCCCCACTAATGACAAACACAAAACAGGTGCGGGATAGACAGACAAAACCAAAAGACACAGAAACAACGATCGGTGGCAGCTAATAGGCCGGCAACGATGACCGCCGAGCGCCGCCCGACCGAGGAGGGGCGCCACCTTCGTTAGATACTGTGACAATTATAAGTGAAATAATCTGTCTGTAAACAACTGTTGTAAAAATTACTTGTGTCATGCACAAAATAGATGTCCGAACCGACTTGCCAAAAATACAGTTTGTTAACAAGAAAATTGTGGAGTGGTTGAAAAGTGAGTTTTAATGACTCCAACCTGAGTGTATATAAACTTCCGACTTCAACTGTATGTGAGAATGCTGTTCATTGACTACAGCTCAGCGTTCAACACCATAGTGCCCACGAATCTCATCACTAAGCTAAGGACACTGGGACTTAACACCTCCCTCTGCAACTGGATCCTGGACTTCCTGTCGGGCCGCCCCCAGGTGGTAAGGGTAGGCAACAACACGTCTGCCACGCTGATCCTCAACACTGGGGCCCCACAGTGTGTTTAGTTAGTCCCCTCCTGCACTCCCTGTTCACCCACGATTGCATGGCCAAACACGACTCCAACACCATCATCTGACCATAAGGCGCTACAGAGGGTAGTGTGATGGGCCAAGCTTCCTGCCATCCATGACCTATATAATAGGCGGTGTCAAAGGAAATCCCATAAAATTGTCAGATACTTTAGTCACCCAAGTCATAGACTGTTTTTTTCTGCTACCGCACGGCAAGCGGTACCGAAACGTCAAGTCTAGGACCAAAAGGCTCCTTAACAGCTTCTACCCCCAAGCCATAAGACTGCTGAACAATTAATTAAATGGCCACAGGACTATTTACATTGACCCCCCCCCCCCATTTGTTTTGTATACTGCTGCTACTCGCTGTTTGTCTATACATAGTCACTTCACCCTTACCTACATGTACAAATTACCTCAACTTACCTGTACCCCCGCACACAATTTTTTACTTTAGTTTATTTGGTAAATACACTGCTCAAAAAAATAAAGGGAACACTTAAACAACACAATGTAACTCCAAGTCAATCACACTTCTGTGAAATCAAACTGTCCACTTAGGAAGCAACACTGATTGACAATAAATTGCACATGCTGTTGTGCAAATGGAATAGACAACAGGTGGAAATTATAGGCAATCAGCAAGACACCCCCTATAAAGGAGTGGTTCTGCAGGTGGGGACCACAGACCACTTCTCAGTTCTTATGCTTTCTGGCTGATGTTTTGGTCACTTTTGAATGCTGGTGGTGCTTTCACTCTAGTGGTAGCATGAGACGGAGTCTACAACCCACACAAGTGGCTCAGGTAGTGCAGCTCATCCAGGATGGCACATCAATGCGAGCTGTGGCAAGAAGGTTTGCTGTGTCTGTCAGCGTAGTGTCCAGAGCATGGAGGCGCTACCAGGAGACAGGCCAGTACATCAGGAGACGTGGAGGAGGCCGTAGGAGGGCAACAACCCAGCAGCAGGACCGCTACCTCCGCCTTTGTGCAAGGAGGAGCAGGAGAAGCACTGCCAGAGCCCTGCAAAATGACCTCCAGCAGGCCACAAATGTGCATGTATCTGCTCAAACGGTCAGAAACAGACTCCATGAGGGTGGTATGAGGGCCCAACATCCACAGGTCGGGGTTGTGCTTACAGCCCAACACCGCGCAGGACGTTTGGCATTTGCCAGAGAACACCAAGATTGGCAAATTCGACACTGGCGCCCTGTGCTCTTCACAGATGAAAGCAGGTTCACACTGAGCACGTGACAGACGTGACAGAGTCTGGAGACGCCGTGGAGAACGTTCTGCTGCCTGCAACATCCTCCAGCATGACCGGTTTGGCGGTGGGTCAGTCATGGTGTGGGGTGGCATTTCTTTGGGGGGCCGCACAGCCCTCCATGTGCTCGCCAGAGGTAGCCTGACTGCCATTATGTACCGAGATGAGATCCTCAGACCCCTTGTGAGACCATATGCTGGTGCGGTTGGCCCTGGGTTCCTCCTAATGCAAGACAATGCTAGACCTCATGTGGCTGGAGTGTGTCAGCAGTTCCTGCAAGAGGAAGGCATTGATGCTATGGACTGGCCCGCCCGTTCCCCAGACCTGAATCCAATTGAGCACATCTGGGACATCATGTCTCGCTCCCTCCACCAACGCCACGTTGCACCACAGACTGTCCAGGAGTTGGCGGATGCTTTAGTCCAGGTCTGGGAGGAGATCCCTCAGGAGACCATCCGCCACCTCATCAGGAGCATGCCCAGGCGTTGTAGGGAGGTCATACAGGCACGTGGAGGCCACACACACTACTGAGCCTCATTTTTACTTGTTTTAAGGACATTACATCAAAGTTGGATCAGCCTGTAGTGTGGTTTTCCACTTTAATTTTGAGTGTGACTCCAAATCCAGACCTCCATTGGTTGATACATTGGATTTCCATTGATTATTTTTGTGTGATTTTGTTGTCAGCACATTCAACTATGTAAAGAAAAAAGTATTTAATAAGATTATTTCTTTCATTCAGATCTAGGATGTGTTGTTTAAGTGTTCCCTTTATTTTTTTGAGCAGTATATTTTCTTAACTCTTTTTGAACTGCACTGTTGGTTAAGGGCTTGTAAGTAAACATTTCACGGTAAGGTCTACATGCATGGCGCATGTGACAAATAAAGATTTGATTTGATTAATGTTCTGCCATGCTGTCTGTTTGTTCTAGGTTTGATTCTTTGTATGTGTACCTTTCATATGTAAAGACATATTTTGCCATGTTATGTGTCTATTCTAGATACTGAAACCATTGTTTTTTTACACATTTTCTGTTTGTTGTAGGTTCTATTGGTACAATCCCCTCTATGTGTACTGTACTTAAAGCCATATTATTTGATCACCCATTTCTGTCTTTTCTAGGTTCTACTGGGACTTGGTAATGCTCGTCATGATGATGGGGAACCTGATCATCATTCCTGTAGGAATAACCTTCTTCTCAGAGCAGACCACCACCACCTGGCTAATATTCAACGTAGCATCAGACACCATCTTCCTCGTGGATCTGGTCATGAACTTTCGCACTGGAGTCGTCAACGAGGAGAGTTCCGAGATCATCCTGGACCCTAAGGTCATCAAGATGAACTACCTGAAGACCTGGTTTGTGGTCGACTTCCTCTCGTCCATACCAGTGGATTATATATTTCTAATAGTGGAAAAGGGGTTTGACTCAGAGGTGTACAAGACGGCGAGGGCGCTGAGGATCGTGAGGTTTACTAAGATTCTGTCTCTTCTGAGGCTGCTGAGACTTTCCCGACTCATCAGATACATACATCAGTGGGAAGAGGTATATGATATATGTGGTGATAGAGTGTGGTGTGTGTGTGTGTGTGTGTGTGTAAGAGGCTGAATGCCACAGCTCTGACTTCTGACATTTAGGTGAATGTGAAGATGAATGCAAGTCATTCTTAGACATCGGAGTTTAGATATGGGGTAATGAGGTTTAAATAGAGGGAGGTAAAGAGAGAGAAAGAGAAGAGAGATATAGGGGTACAGAGAGAGAGGGAGAGGGAAAAAAGAGAAGGAGAGAGAGGAGAAAGAGAGATTACCCTCCTATGGTGTCATTTCACTCCTCTGTGAGTCACTCATTCCATTTACCCAGCTGGCATTGCTCTCCCTTTCATACCTTTATTTCACTGATTGATCAATTGATCAACATGAATGTGCAAAATGTTAACTTGCCAGAAATCAGATCTGATTTGATGCTCCAATAGTGAAGTTTGAAAAAGCCGGAGATTCTATGGGAATAGGCTTTGTTATGCTTTATGTACAGACATTATTGCATTTCAAACCTCTCTTGCACCATGGGCAAGTATCAATGATTCCTGTGTTTACTACAGAAATAGTCAAACTATTGTCATTACATTGGATAACAAATGTTGCCTAATGTTGCGTTTAATTACATTTGCCGTTGCATTGGATCCTAGATTTAATGTTGTATTAGATGGAGATAAGATTTAATCAGACTACTTGATTGAATATTTTGTCTGTCAAGACAAAGGCTGAGCTTGACATAACAATCTAATATTACTTGATTCTGCATGCTGCATTGATGATTTCATTTATAGAATCTAATGCTCCTGTAGCTCCTGCTGCTCTGCATCTCCCTATGTGTCACTCAGTTTTCCTCTGCAGTCTACATTTGCATTTTGGTAAATTAGTAGATGCTCTTGTCCAGAGCCACTTACAGAATTGAGTGCATACATTTTCAATTTTTTTTCATACAGGTCCCCTGTGGGAATCTATCCCACAACCCTGGTGTTGCAAGGGCCATGCTCTACCAACTGAGCCACACGGGATCCCTATTCCTGTTTTCCTCGCAGCTGTTTACTCCACAATGACAGAACTATTTTCCTTCCCTTCACAATGAAGAGTTGAATACTCATAACACGATCATTTTGTTACAGTAAGGTACAGCTGCTCTCATGCCCCCACTGTACAACTTTCCCCTGTAACCAGAGTTCCCAGCATAATGCTGTAATTTTGCTGTACAGCAGAGATACTGTAATATATTTTAAAGCACTATTTTCCTTACTGTAAAACATATTACAGCATCTCCACTGTAAATGTACAGTGATTATGTAATGTTTTACAGTAAGGAAAATAGTACTGTGAAATACACTATGTATAATCAAAGTTATGTGGACACCCCTTCAAATTAGTGCATTCGGCTATTTCAGCCCCACCCGTTGCTGACAGGTGTATAAAATCGAGCACACAGCCATGCAATCTCCATATGCAAACATTGGCAGTAGAATGGCCCGTACTTAAGAGCTCAGTGAGACTTTCAATATGGCACCGTCATAGGATGCCACCTTTCCATCAAGTCACTTTTCTGCCCTGCTAGAGCTGCCCCGGTCAACTGTAAGTGCTTTTATTGTGAATTGGAAACGTCTAGGAGCAACAGCGGCTTAGCCGCGAAGTGGTAGGCCACACATGCTCACAGAACGTGACCGCGTAGCGTGTAAAAATTGTCTGTCCTCGGTTGCAGCACTCACTCCGAGTTCCAAACTGCCTCTGGAAGCAACGTCAGCACAAGAACTGTTCGTCGGGTGCTTCATGAAATGGTTTTCCATGGCCAAGGTGCCACACTCAAGTCTAAGATCACCATGCACAATGCCAATCATCGGCTGGAGTGGTGCAAAGCTCGCCGCCATTGGACTCTGGAGCAGTGGTAACACGTTCGTTCTCTGGAGTGATGAATTACGCTTCAGCATCTGAGTTTGGCAGATCCCAAGAAACGCTACATGCCCGAATGCACTGTGCCAACTGTAAAGTTTGGTGGAGAAGGAATAATGGTCTGGGGCTGTTTTTATGGTTTGGGCTAGACCTCTTAGTTCCAGTGAAGGGAAATTTTAACGCTAAAGCATACAATGAAATTCTAGATGATTTTGTGCTTCCAACTTTGTGACAACAGTTTGGGGAAGGCCCTTTCCTGTTTCAACATGACAATGTCCCCATGCACAAGGCGAGGTCCATACAGAAATGGTTTGTCGAGATCGATGTGGAAGAACTTGACTGGCGTGTACAGAGCTCTGACCTCAACCCCATCAAACACCTTTGGGATGAATTGGAACACTGACTGCAAGCCATGCCTAATTGCCCAACATCAGTGATGATTGCCATGCCTAATTGCCCAACCTCACTAATGCTCTTGTGGATGTTTGGAAGCAAGTCCCCACAGCAATGTTCCAACATCAAGTGGAAAGCCTTCCCAGAATAGTGGAGGCTGTTACAGCAGCAAAGGGGGGACCAACTCCATATTAATGACCATGATTTTTGAATGAGATGTTCGACGAGTAGGTGTCCACATACTTTTTGTCATGTAGTGTATATTAAAGCATCTCTGTAATGCATAATTATAGTATTATAGTATTAAGATGTTAACTCTGGTGCCAGGATAATGATGTATATGTACAGTAAAGTTCTCCCTGAAATCTAAATGTAATAAAAGCAATAGTTTTCATAAAATAAAAAATGCAAAGTTGGTAACAACACTAACAACAGAATTGACAATAGAAGTAACAACAGTTAACACACACTGTATGTAACCAAATAAGAGCATCATTACAACACTAACTGAAACCACAGCATTTGACCATGGCAAAGCGACTGGCAATAATGGCAGATTAAAAACAGTGTAGTTATTTACTCCACAAGACAATAAAACAAGCTAAACATCAGTATAGAGATAAAGTGGTTTGCAGACAACAACAGTAGTAGGCTTGATTACCAACGATAACGAGACAGCCTACAGGGAGGAGGTGAGGGCTCTGGGAGTGTGGTGCCTGGAAAACAACCTCTCACTCAACATCAGCAAAACAAAGGAGATGATCGTGGACTTCAGGAAAGAGCAGAGGGAGCATCCCCCATATCCACATCAATGGGACCGAAGTGGAGAAGGTGGAAAGCTTCAAGTTCCTTGGTGTACACATCACTGACAAACTGAAATGGACCACCCACACAGACAGTGTTGTTAAAGAAGGTGCAACAAAGCCTCTTCAACCTCAGGAGGCTAAAGTAATGTGGCTTGTCACCTAAAACACTCACACATTTTTACAGATGCACAATTGAAAGCATCCTGTCTGGCTGTATCACCACCTGGTACGGCAACTGCACCGGCCGCAACCGCAAGGCTCTCCAGAGGGTGGTGTGGTCTGCCCAACGCATTACCGGGGGCAAACTACCTGCCCTCCAGGACACCTACAGCACACAATGTCACAGGAAGGCCAAGAAGATCGTCAAGGACATCAACCACCTGAGCCACTGCCTGTTCACACCACTATCATCCAGAAGGCGAGGTCAGTACAGGTGCATCAAAGCTGGGACCGAGAGACTAAAAAACAGCTTCTATCGCAAGGCCATCACACTGTTAAACAGACATCACTGGCACATTAGAGGCTGCTGCCTATATACATAGACTAGGAATCACTGGCCACTTTAAGGAATGGAACACTAGTCACAAATAATGTTTACATATCTGGCATTACTCATCTCATATTTACTGTACAGTATATACTGTATTCTATACTATTCTAAGGTATCTTAGTCACTTAATGTTAACATATCTGGCATTACTCATCTCATGTGTATATACTGTTTTCTATACTATTCTACTGTATCTCATTCACTTACTAATGCTTACATATATTGCATTACTCATCTCATATGTATTTACTGTTTTCTATACTATTCTACTGTATCTTAGTCCATTCCGCTCTGACATCGCTCGTCCATATGTATATAACCTTAATTCATTCCTACTTAGATTTGTGTGTATTGGGTATGTGTTGTGTAATTTGTTAGATATTACTTGTTAGATATTACTGCACTGTCGTAGCTAGAATCACAAGCATTTCGCAACACCTGCAATAACATCTGCTAATCACGTGTATTTGACCAATAAAATTTGATTACATTTTATTTTAAAATGATATTGTGTGCCTGTGTGTGTGTGGGGGAGAGAGACACAAAGAGATAGAGGGAGTTAAAATTGGGATTGGGTACAATGCTAGATCTATGATCAGAGGCAACTCTATTTGGGGTAAGGGGGTTGAAAGGCAGTGAAACACACAACAGCACAGTTTGGGCAGGAGAGAGAAGTCAGAGCAGCATCAGGTTTCCTCCATAACAATCCTCCTCAGTTCTTATTTGTCAGCTCTTCTCACCCACAGGACAAGCAAAGAAAAATAAAGAATAGAATGACAGACAGAGTGCACCAGGGCTTACTCGGTTGCTAAAAAAATCAAGCTGGTGTGTGTGTGCGTGCATTTACCACACAAGACGTCTTAATTCAAACTCAGTGAGCTCTTGGAAGAATGGGGCAATGTAGGGGTTGAGAACAGCTGGCTTCCTCTGGGCCACCTTGTCATGCACATTGTCCAATCTACAGGGCTCATCATCTTGGGTTGATTTGAACCAGGAATCTTTACAGGCATACATTATATCCAATATAGTTTATGAAATCAATTGAGGCATTGAACAAATACAAATAAGACAGCTAGATACACATACTTCAAATCCTAGCTAATTAATAAAACATCGCTATAGCCTCCACAATACCACAGATTATTTTACCAGGCTCACAACATTTTATTTTCTTTCTGTGCCACCAAACGTTTGCATACTACTAGTAAAGTAAACAGGTTTAGCTAATACTGTAATATTTTGGAACAATGTTTATATTAAACAAATTATTAGTGGGAAGAGTCTATGCGGACACTCTTGGTCTGTAAAACAATGACGTATGTCTCACAGCTGAGAGCCAAGTGAACCAAATAGTGATGGGAAGTTCGGCTCTTTTTACTGACTCTGGTCTTTTCATCTTGTTCAGTCAAAATAACACATTTTTTGACTCATTTCATTAATTTGAGTCAGTAATGCCGAGAGCACATAGGACCCCCCTACCGGCAAACGATGAACTGAAAACTGGAATGAGTCATTATTCAACAAGCCTCTCGTTCACATGTTGTTAACAATAAGGGGCTTATTGGAGCTGTAATTTGTGACTGAGACTTTTAAATGTGTGCTTTAAACAATGTACATTTGTTGATTGCTAGGCATACAAATACAATTATTTCTTGATACACTGAAACGAGGTTTATTTGTGGCCGGACGAGATTGTGAAAGACTCTTTGTGAACGAATGCATTGCTATGTTTGAACAACTCTTTTTACTGACTTGAGAGTCATGATTTTTTTTGTGAGTGACTTGTTCATTTAGTACTTCATTTGAGCTGTCCTACAGTAGGATTAATACAGCTCAGCAGCTCCAGAGATGTTCTCTGACCACCAATTCTACAGTGTTTACTGTTGAGATAACAGAAAAGTCTTACAGTGCCCCTCTCTCTGAGGCAGACCTTTGAGCGTTTGCGTTATTCTGCCTGGAGTGCCAGATGGGTGGGATTTACATTTCCAGGACTATTCTATTGGTCCATTAAGCCAGGCAAGCTCAATAAAGCAGTCCAGCTACTGCAGACACGCAGGCACAAACTGTAGCACCTGTGCCGTTGCCAAAGACTAATCTCTGGTTCATCTCTGGCACAGGCCGATATGTAAATATCTTTCCCATCGCTGGCTGCATGCTTTTGGGCATACTAAATATTTTCTTGGAACCAACACACATGTAGTCCACACATCCAGTTTGCACAGCTGTGCCTGGCATAGGAACAATGTGTCATGGTAAAGAAAGTTAGAGACAGGAAATCATATTCCATGGTTATACACAGATGGTTGATAATACAAACATAATACAGAACTGCAGTGACAAGAAATCTGTATGATCTGTCACAATAGCAATAGAAACAGGATGGAAACTGCTTACTGCAGTTTCTCTCTCTCTCTCGCTCTCTCTCTCTCTCTCTCTGGAATACATAGTTATTTCGGTGTAACCAAACAAAATAAATGGATTAATACACCGTGAGTAAAAGAAAGTGACATACAGTATCCAAACCCTATATGCAGCTAGTTAGTGAGAGGGAAAGGCAGTGGGCACTCAGTCACACACCAAACTGTTGCAGCGCATTACCAGTACTGCAATACATTATCACAGGGGAGGGACAAACACAGTCCTCTGCTGTCATAATGTCCCTAACACTGCAGTCCATCATTAAAACAACCTTTCTGTTGAATAAGGGAGATCTGCTGCGGCTGCAGCTGGGTCCCACTGCTTCCAGGACCTACTACAGTCTGGAGCCGCTTTCTCCAGCATTCCTGACGTTCCTTCAGCCTGGCCCTGGGCTTCAGGCGTTTAAATCAGTGCCTCCCCCTTCCATCAGTCCCCTCCCTCCCTATTGTTAGGTTCTTATTTTTCAGAGTAAATAACTCACGGACACTAGAGAAGTAAGTTTTAACCAAGTTTAATTCTGCCCAAAGGTTCTGTACAGCTGTAATCAGACAACCCAACATTTGTCCCATCCAGATATTTATATCCCACTTAAGACACTCCTCCTTCTCTCCAATCCTTACATTTTATGGCTCTACAGGAAGCTAATAAAGAGGGTAACAGGATACCAAACATTTATTACTCTCTTAAGAGAATCTGTCCTCACCTCCTGACCTCAACCCCTCTTTCATCAATACACAGATGTCCATCTGTCTTTCCTGTATCAACACGTTGCTCTCCTCTCCTCAATCAAACTCATTCCAAAGCCTTCTGGCTTTCTACAGAGAACCCTAAACTTTCTCCTTTGATTCAATGCTTCTTCTCTATCATTTATTTCATATCTCAATGTTCAAAATGGCGAACCCAACACTATGCTGTCACAGACCGAGACAGTGACAGCTCTTCCATCAGTCCCCTTCCTCCCTCTGAAGTCAGAGATAGTGACTGCCCTTCCATCAGTCCCCTCCCTCCACTGTCAGAGACGGAGACAGTGGCATCTCTTCCACCAGTCCCCTCCTTCCCTCTGCGGTCAGAGACAAAGTGGCAGCTCTTCCATCAGCCCCCTCCCTCCCTCTGCTGTCAGAGACAAAGTGGCATCTCTTCCATCAGCATTCCAAGGATCCACTGTAAAAAAAAGTTTGCTCAACAAAAATGTTGCCTTTCATTTAACATGTTGTTCTCAAAAACATTATTTGTTTTTGGGATGCGGTGTGTTATTTTTCTCTCGTGTTGCTAGTCCAATATTGGTAGGCTGTTATTTCACTTAAAGGCTCATAACTGCTTATCTCTAACTACTTTGGTTTACATGGATAACAATGTACATTTGAGATTAATGTATAATTGAGATAATAGAATGGAGTATTGCACTCCCTCAGATTGCTACTGTATGCAAAAGCAGTGTTGTGACGAAGTCATGTAGTCTGTAAACTGCAGCCAAGCCATTCAGAGCCTGAGTTACTGACTGTAGCTCCAGAGAATCCCCATATCACAGAGGGGCCAAATCTGCTGTCTCACTATATCAGTGGAGCTCAGGGAGAACCACCAGTTACCAGGACTATCTCTGCTAAATGATAGCCCCATCTTGGGGACTCAGGTTGGGCTTCTCTCTGTATATATAGCATAGACTAGTGAGGAAGCATTAGTTAATCACTACACAGAATAAAGATAAAGATGGTAGCTACATGTCTCCAATGTAAACTGGTTGATAGTCAGGCCCACTTAATGGGGAGCTCGACTCAAACCTTGTACTTTTCATTTCAGCTGATATATATATATTCTTCAAGTGACTAGCTATCAAAATATCCCTTAGGATCCCCAACAGGATTGCCTGGCTACCCAAACTCCTTGCTCTGGCCAAACGCTATGCCACGCCCACCGACGTTAATTTCTTCTCAGCAATGAGTCTGGATCTGAGTACATCCCCGACGATTTCTAGAACGCAAACACATTCTAACTGTCCTCAGAAACCGATGTTTTTAATTTCACCTTTATTTATTAGGCCAGTCAGTTAAGAACAAATTCTTATTTTCAATGACGGCCTAGGAACAGTGGGTTAACTGCCTTGTTCAGGGGCAGAATGACAGATTTTTACCTTGTCAGGTGTAGACCTTAGAGTGAAATGCTTACTTACAAGCCCTTAACCAACAGTGCAGTTTTAAGAAAATGCCGACCCCAAAAAAGTATGACATAAAAATAACAAATAATTAGTGGGGCTATATACAGCTGGTACCGGTTCAGAGTCAATGTGCGGGGGCACCGGTGTCGAGGTAATTGAGGTAATATGTAAATGTACAATGCCGTTCAAAAGTTTGGGGTCACTTAGAAATGTCCTTGTTTTTGTCCATTAAAATAACATTAAAATGATCAGAAATACAGTGTAGACATTGTTAATCTTGTAAATGACTATTGTAGCTGGAAACCACTGATTTTTAATGGAATATCTACATAAGCGTACAGAGGCCAATTATCAGTAACCATCACTCCTGTGTTCCAATGGCACGTTGTGTTAGCTAATCCAAGTTTATAATTTTAAAAGGCTAATTGATCATTAGAAAACCATTTTGCAATTATGTTAGCACAGCTGAAAACTGTGGTGCTGATTAAAGAAACAATAAAACTGGACATCTTTAGACTAGTTGAGTATCTGAAGCATCAGTATTTGTGGGTTCGATTACAGGCTCAAAATGGCCAGAAACAAATCACTTTCTTCTGAAACTCGTCAGTCTATTCTTGTTCTGAGAAATAAAGGCTATCCCATTCGAGAAATTTCCAAGAAATTGAAGATCTCGTGCAACGCTGTATATTACTCCCTTCACAGAACAGCGCAAACTGGCTATAACCAGAATAGAAATAGGAGTAGGGGGCCCCTGTGCACAACTCTACAAGAGAACAAGTTCATTAGAGTGACTAGTTAGAGAAACAGACGACTCCCAAGTCCTCAACTGGCAGTTTCATATCGTATCTAGAATTTAAAGGCACATAACCTCTCCTTAATATGCATTTTCTCTTAAAAAGCCACATTATTGTAATGTGGAGACCCATCCAGTTCAGGTGCTTTGGGTATCACCCAGTCACACCAGCCATAATTCTTGTATGCAAATGCTGCATAAGGAGGCAGTTGGCTGAGCGATTGCAGCTGCTCTGATTTGTTGTGTAGAGATAGTAAAGGTACTGTAGCTATGGTACACTGTTCAGGCTTCTAAGAGCCTAAGCAGATCTTCTGCCTTCCCTCCTCCTCGCGTGTGAGAAATCTGCTGTCTACGGGAGGCTAAATAAATACCTTTGTCACGCGGTGCCTGTGTGTGACTGGGTGGGTGGGTAACTGGATTTGACAGACACATTTAGATCCTAGGGAATTCTTAGGGAAGGTAATTCTGTTAGAATACTGAGGAGGTGCGTAAAGCCAAGCTTGTATAGGCCTGACCACTGATACTGACAGTCATTTTGATTCCTCTCAGTGTGTATCATTTCATAATTCAGCCACTGAAATATACCCATATTATTATTATAATACACATTTATTAAATAAGAATGTAATTTACTTATCTCTCTATATTCAGTAAGTCATTGTGGTACAGATTTCACTTTTTATCCCTGTCTCTGTGTACTATCATACATTTATCTGAGTAGTTAGCAAGATTTGAGTTAATTAAATGTATTACAACAGTTAAAGGGCAGTTTGCTTCAGACCATAATATGCTGCTTAATTCGATTTCACAAAAAGCAAACTTTTCTCTCGGTTGGGATACTGATGCAATTTCATCTCCCTTCCTCTCAATTAATTTCCCAAAAAGTGCTTTCTGTGTCTCAACTCTGGGGCAGATTGTCTGGTGGTATTGTGCCTCAAAGAAATGAACAAGAACTTGGGGTTCCTTGTGTCAACTCCTGTAGTAACGCCTTTGAAGTGTTTAGGCGATGTCTTGTAGTTCGAACACAGAGTGCCTAAGCTGAGTTGGAAATGAGGTCCAACTTTAGCCTGGTCCCAGATTTGTTTGTGCTCTTGCTAACCTTTATGGCCATTGTCATGTCAAGACAGCACAAACAGATCTGGGACCAGGCTAGTCCAGCATTGCTCATTGAGGCAGGATGAGCCCTGTGATGGGAGAGCATAATATACAAGGAAATTCTCAAAGCTGCTAATGAGAACCTTGACGACCTTGTACCTAGCCGGTGGGGATTCCGGTGGGGTGCCCCCACCCAGGCAGTGGCAGTGCTGGCAACACTAGCTGCATTAACCCATGGGGAGGGGGTCACACTGACATTCAGAGGGGACATATTATTGTGGCCCTAGTGGCACAAAATCATCAAAGGTCTGACTGCACGGAGATGCTTTGAAATATGGCTACAACGGGGGACCATGTGTGGGTGTTTCAGGGGAAGGGAGTATATCTGATCTCCATCACCTAGGACGTGACAATGGTTAACCAACTCTCCCAATTTCTTCCCATTTTTGCTCAGTTTTGCAGGCATTCTCATACACCTGCAACTGTATATGCATTCGTAAATCAAGACCTTTCTTGAGTTGGGCTCTGGGATGGTGCAACTGTTGAGCATCTGAGTCTGTGATTGTTTTTGGGGGAAAGCGGCTGAGTGTGTATGAGTGTATGTACAGTGAGGGATAAAGGTATTTGATCCCCTGCTGATTTTGAACGTTTGCCCACTGACAAAGAAATGATCAGTCTATAATTTTAATGGTAGGTTTATTTGAACAGTGAGAGACTTTTTTCCCCTCACTGTATCCCACAACTGTTGCGAGGGAGTAAAATATGTTAGGGACAAAATAAGATGAATCACAATAATTGTTTGCTAAAATGTAATTTTTGTAATGGCAATACTGGTAAGAGGCAACAATACTTTGCATAAACTGTCTAAATTACTACAACTATGAATTGCTAATTATGGGTTTAATTTTTTTTTTTTTTTAATAGCAATATATAATACAAATCGAGGTGAGGGCGATGGAAATGCTGTTGGCAGTTAACCTAAGATAAAACGTCTGCCTTCTGCTCCGGTGCTATGTGCCCACAACCGATTGTGTTTTTTGTTTGTTTATCTGCGTAACTTATTTTGCACATAATGTTGCCGCTACCATCTCTTATGACCAAAAATAACTTCTAGACATCAGGACTGCGATTACTCACAACGGGCTAGCAGAATCCTTTTTCTTCTTTCACGTCTCTGACGAGCCCGAGGCGGAGGATATACGGCTCTGTTGGGAACAGGCCCGACCTCCGTGATCTGAGTGAGGAGGCGGAGAAAGAGAGGCCGGAGAGCGGGCTGCCTTCTGAGAATTCGAAGGCGATCAAATAAACCCCACTTCCCTCAATTCTGCTTGCAAACGTGCAATCTTTGGACAATAAAATCGACGAGTTGCGTGGAAGATTAAACTACCAACAGGACATTAAAAACTGTAACATCTTATGCTTCACGGAGTCGTGGCTGAACGACGACAATATCAACATACAGCTGGCTGTTTATACGATGTACCGGCAGGATAAAACAGCGGCATCTGGTAAGACAAGGGGTGGCGGACTATGTATTTTTGTAAATAACAGCATATGCATTATATCTAAGGAAGTCTCGAGCTATTGCTCGCCTGAGGTAGAGGTCAGTTTTTAACACCATAGTACCCTCCAAACTCGTCATTAAGCTCGAGACCCTAAACTCGTCATTAAGATCGAGACCCTGTGCAACTGGGTCCAGGACTTTCTGACGGAACACCCCCAGGTGGTAAGGGAAGGAAACAACATCACCACCCCGCTGATCCTCAACACTGGGGCCCCACAAGGGTGCGTTCTCAGCCCTCTCCTGTACTCCCTGTTCACCCATGACTGCGTGGCCATGCACGCCTCCAACTCAATCATCAAGTTTGCAGACAACACTATAGTGGTAGGCTTGATTACCAACAACGAGACGGCCTCCAGGGAGGAGGTGAGGGCCCTCGGAGTGTGGTGTCAGGAAAATAACCTCATACTCAATGTCAACAAAACAAAGGAGATGATCGTGGACATCAGGAAACAGCAGAGGGAGCACCCCCCTATCCACATCGATGGGACAGTAGTGGAGAAGATGGAAAGTTTTAAGTTCCTCGGCGTACACATCACAGACAAACTGAAATGGTCCACCCACACAGACAGCATGGTGAAGAAGGCGCAGTAGTGCCTCTTCAACCTCAGGAGGCTGAAGAAATTTGGCTTGTCACCAAAAACACAAACTTTTACAGATGCACAATCTGTACAGAGAGCATCCTGTCGGGCTGTATCACCACCTTTTACGGCAACTGCTCCGCCCACAACCGTAAGGCTCTCCAGAGGGTGGTGAGGTCTGCACAACACATTACCGGGGGCAAACTACCTGCCCTCCAGGACACCTACACTACCCGATATCACAGGAAGGCCAAAAAGATCATCAAGGACAACAACCACCCGAGCCACTGCCTGTTCACCCCGCTATCATCCAGAAGGCGAGGTCTGTACAGGTGCATCAAAGCTGGGACCGAGAGACTGAAAAACAGCTTCTATCTCAAGGCCATCAGACTGTTAAACAGCCATCATTAACATTGAGTGGCTGCTGCCAACATACTGACTCAAGTCTCTAGCCACTTTAAAAATAAAAAATTGGATGTAATAAATGTATAACTAGTTACTTTAAACAATGCCAATTTATATAATGTTTACATACCCTACATTACTCATCTCATATGTATATACTGTACTCTATACCATCTACTGAATCTTGCCTATGCCGTTCGGCCATCGCTCATTCATATATTTATATGTACATATTCTTATTCATTCCTTTACATGTGTGTAAAAGGTTGTTGTTGTGAAATTGTTAGATTACTTGTTAGATATTACTGCATGGTCGGAACTAGAAGCACAAGCATTTCGCTACACTCGCATTAACATCTGCTAACCATGTGTATGTGACCAATAAAATTTGATTCAATTTTATTTGATATTATGATACGCTGTAGACCACACTACCTACCGAGAGAGTTCATCTGTATTCTTCGTAGCTGTTTACATACCACCTCAGTCAGAGGTTGGTGCTAAGATAGCATTGAATGAGCTGTATTCCACCATACGCAAACAAGAAAACGTTCACCCAGAGGCGGCACTCCTAGTAGCTGGGGACTTTAATGCAGGGAAACTTAAATCAGTTTTACCAAATTTCTGTTGGCATGTTAAATGTGCAACCAGAGGGACCACCTATACTGAGGAGTATTTATGTCTGTGATAAAGCCCTTTTGTGGGGAACAACTCATTCTGATTGGCTGGGCCTTGCTCCCCAGTGCATGGGCTTGTGCCCTCCCAGGCCCACCCATTGCTACAACCCCGCCTAGTCATGTGAAATCAATAGATTAGGGCCTAATGAATTCATTTCAATTTACTGATTTCCTTCTATGAACTGTAACTCAGTAAAATCTTTGAAATTGTATCATGTTGCATTTATATTTTTGTTCAGTATATACAGTATAGCCTAATTGTATTATTATCTGTATTGAAGTAACTTATCACCCTCCAGTTACCCAGAAGAGGGAGAGAGAGATACAGAGAGAGAGAGAGAGAGAGAGAGAGACACACACAGAAAGACACGAGAGAGAGATTGAGAATACATTTTTGGTTGTGTGTTGAGTGAAGTCTAATGACATGCATGGGAGATGTACCTACAGTAATGGCAGCATAATGCACCAAGTGATTCATTAGAATCTATTGTTGCGTTTGAGTCTCCGAGTTAATGTTCTGCTGCATCTATTTGCAAAGAGAAAATGTTCCACAAAAATAATTTGGCTTGACTTTATGCTTTCTATTACTCCAGATAGACTGCCGTTAAATGTGTTGTACTACAGTATCATTGTGAATCAAAATTATTGATCCTCTTGTTCATTTACTGTATCCTCTCAGGCATTAGTTTAAACCAAATCAAATGTATTTATATAGCCCTTCTTACATCAGCTGATATCTCAAAGTGCTGTACAGAAACCCAGCCTAAATCCCCAAACAGCAAGCAATGCAGGTGTAGAAGCACGGTGGCTAGGAAAAACTCCCTAGAAAGGCCAAAACCTAGGAAGAGGAACCAGGCTATGAGGGGTGGCCAGTCCTCTTCTGGCTGTGCCGGGTGGAGATTATAACAGCACATGGCCAAGATGTTCAAATGTTCATAAATGACCAGCATGGTCAAATAATAATAATCATAGTAGTTGTCGAGGGTGCAACAAGTCGGTAACACAAGAGTAAGTGTCAGTTGGCTTTTTCATAGCCGATCTTTGAGAGTATCTCTACCGCTCCTGCTGTCTCTAGAGAGTTGAAAACAGCAGGTCTGGGACAGGTAACACGTCCGCTAAACAGGTCAGGGTTCCAGCAGGTCTGGGACAGCAGGTCTGGGACAGGTAGCACGTCCGGTGAACAGGTCAGGGTTCCATAGCCGCAGGCAGAACAGTTGGAACTAGAGCAGCAGCACGGCCAGGTGGACTGGGGTCAGCAAGGAGTCATCAAGCCAGGTAGTCCTGAGGCATGGTCCTAGGGCTCAGGTCCTCCGAGAGAGAGAAAGAAAGAGAGAGAGAAAGAGAGAATTAGAGAGAGCATATTTAAATTCACACAGGACACCGGAAAAGACAAGAGAAACATTCCAGATGTGACAGACTGACACTAGCCCCCTGACACATAAACTACTGCAGCATAAATACTGGAGGCTGAGACAGGAGGGGTCAGGAGAAACTGTTCTAATATATGCATATAGGTCAACATTTTTAACAACTCAAAGTCTTAACATATTGAGAATACAGTATATATCAAATGAAATTCACCTACAAAGCAAATAGTGATGTGGCTGGGAATGGAAGGGTGTTTGTATAATTACACTCCAGCCTGCAGTTTATGTATTTAACCAGTAAAGATTATTGAGGTTAAATCCTATTTTGCAAGCGCGACCTTCGGGGTCTCCTTTAAAGCTGAGATCTACGAAAGGTGAAACAGTGCCACTGTCACGCCCTGACAGTAGAGAGCCCTCGGGGTTCTCTATGGTGTTTTAGGTCAGGGTGTGACTGGGGGGTTTCTAGGTATTATATTTCTATGTTGGTGTGTGTGTATGGTTCCCAATTAGAGGCAGCTGAATATAGTTACCTCTAATTGGGGATCATACTTAGTGTGTCCCTTTTCCCATCTGCAAGGTGGGATATTGTTTTGTATGAGTGTCTATGTGCGCTACGTATTTCACGATCGTTATATCTTTGTTGTTTTGGAAGTTTCACTATCATTAAAATGTGGAACTCTACTCATGCTGCGCCTTGGTCCAATTATTCATACGACGGTCGTGACAGAATATCCCACCTCGTCAGGACCAAGCAGCGTGCCCAGGAGGTGAAGGACAGTTGGTCATGGGAAGAGATACTAGGTGGATGCGAGACCCTTCCTTGGCGGGAGTCACCGAGGAGTAAAGGAGGACAGCGACGACGCCGGGGTCCGCGGTCACAAACAACCCAAGGGCAACCCCAAGTTTTTCTGGGGGGGGGGGCACAAGGGGCGGTCGGCCTTGCTGAGGAGAGAGCCAGCGACCGTCTGGGAGTCGATGGAACAGTTTGAGGAGGTATATCGGAGAGAGATGTTGGCTAGGAGTATGCTGCAGCGCAGGCGTTATGAGGAGCGTGTCATCAGTCCGGTGCCTCCAGTGCGCCTCCCCAGCCCGGTACGTGCTGGCTCCCCGCACTCGCCCTGAGGAGCGTGTCATCAGTCCGGTGCAACCTGTGCCGGCTCCATGCACCAGGCCGCCAGTGTGCCTTCCCAGCCCGGTACATCCTGTGCCGGCTCCACGCACCATTTACATTTACATTACATTTAAGTCATTTAGCAGACGCTCTTATCCAGAGCGACTTACAAATTGGTGCATTCACCTTATGATATCCAGTGGAACAACCACTTTACAATAGTGCATCTAAATCTTTTAAGGGGGGGGGTTAGAAGGATTACTTTATCCTATCCCAGGTATTCCTTAAAGAGGTGGGGTTTCAGGTGTCTCCGGAAGGTGGTGATTGACTCCGCTGTCCTGGCGTCGTGAGGGAGCTTGTTCCACCATTGGGGTGCCAGAGCAGCGAACAGTTTGGACTGGGCTGAGCGGGAACCGTGCTTCCTCAGAGGTAGGGGGGCCAGCAAGCCAGAGGTGGATGAACGCAGTGCCCTTGTTTGGGTGTAGGGCCTGATCAGAGCCTGAAGGTATGGAGGTGCCGTTCCCCTCACAGCTCCGTAGGCAAGCACCATGGTCTTGTAGCGGATGCGAGCTTCAACTGGAAGCCAGTGGAGAGAGCGGAGGAGCGGGGTGACGTGAGAGAACTTGGGAAGGTTGAACACCAGACGGGCTGCGGCGTTCTGGATGAGTTGTAGGGGTTTAATGGCACAGGCAGGGAGCCCAGCCAACAGCGAGTTGCAGTAATCCAGACGGGAGATGACAAGAGCCTGGATTAGGACCTGCGTCGCTTCCTGTGTGAGGCAGGGTCGTACTCTGCGAATGTTGTAGAGCATGAACCTACAGGATCGGGTCACCACCTTGATGTTAGTGGAGAACGACAGGGTGTTGTCCAGGATCACGCCAAGGTTCTTAGCACTCTGGGAGGAGGACACAAGGGAGTTGTCAACCGTGATGGCGAGATCATGGAACGGGCAGTCCTTCCCCGGGAGGAAGAGCAGCTCCGTCTTGCCGAGGTTCAGCTTGAGGTGGTGATCCGTCATCCACACTGATATGTCTGCCAGACATGCAGAGATGCGATTCGCCGCCTGGTTATCAGAAGGGGGAAAGGAGAAGATTAATTGTGTGTCGTCTGCATAGCAATGATAGGAGAGACCATGTGAGGATATGACAGAGCCAAGTGACTTGGTGTATAGCGAGAATAGGAGAAGGCCTAGAACAGAGCCCTGGGGGACACCAGTGGTGAGAGCGCGTGGTGCGGAGACAGATTCTCGCCACGCCACCTGGTAGGAGCGACCTGTCAGGTAGGACGCAATCCAAGCGTGGGCCGCGCCGGAGATGCCCAACTCGGAGAGGGTGGAGAGGAGGATCTGATGGTTCACAGTATCAAAGGCAGCAGATAGGTCTAGAAGGATGAGAGCAGAGGAGAGAGAGTTAGCTTTAGCAGTGCGGAGAGCCTCCGTGACACAGAGAAGAGCAGTCTCAGTTGAATGCCCAGTCTTGAAACCTGACTGATTAGGATCAAGAAGGTCATTCTGAGGGAGATAGCAGGAGAGCTGGCCAAGGACGGCACGTTCAAGAGTTTTGGAGAGAAAAGAAAGAAGGGATACTGGTCTGTAGTTGTTGACATCGGAGGGATCGAGTGTAGGTTTTTTCAGAAGGGGTGCAACTCTCGCTCTCTTGAAGACGGAAGGGACGTAGCCAGCGGTCAAGGATGAGTTGATGAGCGAGGTGAGGTAGGGGAGAAGGTCTCCGGAAATGGTCTGGAGAAGAGAGGAGGGGATAGGGTCAAGTGGGCAGGTTGTTGGGCGGCCGGCCGTCACAAGACGCGAGATTTCATCTGGAGAGAGAGGGGAGAAAGAGGTCAAAGCACAGGGTAGGGCAGTGTGAGCAGGACCAGCGGTGTCGTTTGACTTAGCAAACGAGGATCGGATATCGTCAACCTTCTTTTCAAAATGGTTGACGAAGTCATCCGCAGAGAGGGAGGAGGGGGGGAGGGGAGGAGGATTCAGGAGGGAGGAGAAGGTAGCAAAGAGCTTCCTAGGGTTAGAGGCAGATGCTTGGAATTTAGAGTGGTAGAAAGTGGCTTTAGCAGCAGAGACAGAAGAGGTGAATGTAGAGAGGAGGGAGTGAAAGGATGCCAGGTCCGCAGGGAGGCGAGTTTTCCTCCATTTCCGCTCGGCTGCCCGGAGCCCTGTTCTGTGAGCTCGCAGTGAGTCGTCAAGCCACGGAGCAGGAGGGGAGGACCGAGCCGGCCTGGAGGATAGGGGACAGAGAAAATCAAAGGATGCAGAAAGGGAGGAGAGGAGGGTTGAGGAGGCAGAATCAGGAGATAGGTTGGAGAAGGTTTGAGCAGAGGGAAGAGAAGAGAGTAGCGGGAGAGAGAGAGCGAAGGTTGGGACGGCGCAATACCATCCGAGTAGGGGCAGAGTGAGAAGTGTTGGATGAGAGCGAGGCCTTCAGTGCGCCTCCCCAGCTCGGTACGTCCTGTGCCGGCTCACCGCACTCGCCCTGAGGAGTGTGTCATCAGTCCGGTGCAACCTGTGCCGGCTCCACCCACCAGGCCTCCAGTGCGCCTTCCCAGCCCGGTACGTCCTGTGCCGGCTCCCCGCACTCGCCCTGAAGAGTGTGTCACCAGCCCGGTGCAACCTGTGCCGGCTCCCCGCACTCGCCCTGAGGAGTGTGTCATCAGTCCGGTGCAACCTGTGCCGGCTCCATGCACCAGGCCTCCAGTGCGCCTCCCCAGCCCGGTGCGTCCTGTGCCGGCTCCCCGCACTTGCCCTGAGGAGCTTGTCATCAGTCCGGTGCAACCTTAGCCGGCTCCACGCTCCAGGCCTCCCCAGCCTGGTATGTCCTGTGCCGGCTCCCCGCACTCGCCCTAAAGAGTGTGTCACCAGCCCGTGCAACATGTGCCGGCTCCCCGCACTCGCCCTGAGGAGTGTGTCATCAGTCCAGTGCAACCTGTGCCAGCTCCCCGCACTCATCCACCAGTGTGTGTGTACAGTCCAGAGTCTCCAGCAACGGTCTCCAGCCCAGAACCTCCAGTGACGGTTCACAGTCCAGAGCTTCCAGCGACGGTTCACAGTCCAGAGCTTCCAGCGATGATCCACGGCCCAGAGCTTCCAGTGACGGTCCACGGCCCGGAGCTTCCTGCACTGGTGCCATGGCCGGAGCCTTCCTCTGCGCCGGTGCTCAGTCCAGGCACGGCGTCCAGTCCCGCTCCATAGTCGGAGCCTTCCTCTGCGCCGGTGCCCAGTCCAGGCATGGAGTCCAGTCCCGCTCCATGGCCGGAGCCTTCCTCTGCGCCGGTGCCCCGTCCGGGCATGGCGTTCAGCACGGCTCCATGGCCGGATCCGCAGTCTGAGCGGGGTCTACGTCCCACACCGGAGCCGCCACCGACGCTATTTGCTCACCCTAACCCTCCCCATCTAGTTTCAGGTTTTGCGGTCGGAGTCCGCACCTTTGGGGGTGGTACTGTATGCCCTGACCATAGAGAGCCCTCGGGGTTCTCTATGGTGTTTTAGGTCAGGGCGTGACTAGGGGGGTTTCTAGGTTTTATATTTCTATGTTGGTGTGTGTGTATGGTTCCCAATTAGAGGCAGCTGAATATCGTTACCTCTAATTGGGGATCATACTTAGTGTGTCCTTTTTCCCACCTGCTAGGTGGGATATTGTTTTGTATGAGTGCCTATGTGCGCTACATATTTCACAATCGTTATATCTTCCAACTCTACTCACGCTGCGCCTTGGTCCAATTATTCACACGACGGTCATGACAGCCACTGGTCACCCCCAGGCGCATTTGTTATTGTATTATCACAAACGGACATGGGAGATTCACCGCAACGGATTCCAACTTTAGAAAAGCAGCTGATTACACCCAGGGAAGGAAGAAGGCCATATTGGTTGTTTACTACTTGAAACCAGTGGGTCATCTGGTGCAATCCAGCCAAATACCTCTTTCCATCTTCCCTCTTATCCACATGAAGGTATAATCCTCCCAGACTGTCTTCTCAGCATACTTTGACACACAACCTACACACACAAGACTTACACACACTCACATCTCTATCTAATATACTCTCTCTCTTTTATCTTGCTCTCTCCCCTATTTTTTCTCTCCCTCATTTCTGGGTGTGAGAAGAGAGGCTGTAGCACCACCAGGGATGTGTGAAATGGTCTAATCTAATCTGAGGAAGTCCAATTACCAGCAGTACTTTCCCTTGGTAGAAACATGGCATTCCTCCTCTTGCTGTCTTTTAACTGAAAACCTTGAATGACTGGGGAGTTTAATGATTTGTTGTCTTTGTTTGCTGCTTCTCGTTGTTGCTTTGTGAATGGTTTTAAAGATGGCGATCCTAGAGAGTATGGCTATGCTGGTATTTAGATAGTAGTCTACAGGTTGGTCAAATATGTCTGTCATTTTGAACGGACTTCTGACTTGTGAATGAAAATGGCGTAATATATAATTAAAATCAGTACTTGATTACTAATCAGTAATCAATAAATTACTGTTAGAGAGTACACAGATCATTAGAGGTTCTTTTGGATGAGAGATGCCTCTGGTCAGGCACTATCTTTAGTGTGTGAGGGTGATAAATGCCGTAAATGAACCGTTGTACATGTAAACGTGTAATTTCAATGTAGTTATTGTTTTTAATTGAAGCAATCAATGTAGAGGGGTAAATAAGGGTAAGCTATTTATTTTTTACATTTCAATAATAATGCAGAATAAAGAGACACAAAAAGTAAAGCCATTACAGTGCAATTCCAAGATCTGCATACAAAAATGGGGATCAGATTTCTTACCAGTTTAAAATGTTCTATAAATGTTTAATGCAAGACAGACTATGATGCTGTGGACAATGACAAATACACTGAGATAAATGTAAGAAAATAAATTACACATGTCTAAATATGTGAAGAATGAGAGATTCAAACATTTGTTAGTGTATTTGTGTGTGTGTGTGAAGCTGCATACGTATCAAATGTATGCAGCTTCACGTGCGCATACACACACTGTTAGAGTCCCACTAAGACAAATTCATAACATCGTCATTCACAAAAAAAAGAACAAATGAACCACAGACAAGCACAAACCCGAAACAGGTGGGGTTTTAGGAGGGGTTCTCAAAGACACTCATGGGGGTGTCCACTGAAAGTTGATTAGTAAAAAATAACTTTGTCTTAAAAGACACCCATCATGCCCCAGAAAAGGCAAACCAAACCAAAAACCCACACCAACTTATAATATGGAGTTAAAAGTAAGTGGAGCTAACCAAATGGGAGACCACTACATAAAAGGCTTTGTTTTCACAAACTTAAAGAGGAAGGCTTAAACAGCGGTCAATCACTTTCAACATCTCTCCTGCCCAGTGTTGGGGTAATACCTTACTTTACTCCATTACTCATAAAAGCAACATGTTACTTTTTCAAATTGGATAATATTGGATATATATATGTCAAAGAGTGTGTGCATTACTTTCAGAATCATATCGTTTCTGGGATCGTTTCCATGATCTATTCTTGACTTGTTTCCTCATTTAATTCTCAAGCGAGTGGAGAAAGACTGCTGTCATTAGAAATGTATAGAGGGCACACCTCTGATCTTTGCCATTGATCGCTACTGATTGTAGAGGGCTTTCCTGTCTAGTGGCAAGTGTGCCCTCTATACATCTTTAAGGGTCCGTGTACATCCGGTCTATAACCAGAACTGGTGGCTTGAGAGAAAGATTTTGAATGAAAAGATAGGAAATATGTACATATGTTTGGCTTACAGTATATATGGCTAATTAAGCAGCCCATATAGAGCGCAGCATTTGTAGACTAGCACAGGAAAGCAGCGCCACCAATGAAAGGGGAAGTAGTGATCAAACCTGAGTTAGTATCCTGTGGTAGAGCCTTGCTCTCTCTGACATTCTAACAAATGGTGAGATTTTAATAATTATTTCATGAAAATAACTCAAAGTAATATTGTAAAGTAATTTTTATTTTTTATTTTATTTAACCTTTATTTAACCAGGAAGGGCTCATTGAGATTTAAAATCTATTTTTCAAGAGTGTCCTGGTCAAGATAGGCAGCGACAAGTCATTACAAAAATTACAGACAAACAACATGAAAAACTACAATTAATCTAGTAAAAACCATAGAATTAACAAAGAATATAACAAAATCAAAAACAGTAAATAAAAAATATTGACATGTCAGGGAATCAGTCTCAAGATCATTCATCAGTGATTTAAAAATACCAATCGGGACAAGTTCTTCCAGTTTAAAAGTATTTTGTAAGGCATTCCAAGACGATGGCGCAGAGTACATAAAAGCCCTTTTACCAAATTCAGTTCGGACATTTTGAACAGTTAGCAGGATAAAGTCCCGCGAACGAAGAGAGTACCCACCACATTTCTGAACAATAAAAATGCCCAAATAAAACGGTAGTAAACCCAAAATGGCTTTGTAAATAAAAGTATACCAGTGACTGAGCCTACGAGTGACTAGAGAAGGCCAGCCAACCCTGGTATACAAAGTGCAGTGGTGCGTAAGGGTTTTGCAATTTAAAATAAATCTCAAAGTGCCATGGTAAAGGGTGTTAATCGATCTCAAACACTGAGCAGAAGCATTCATATATAAAATATCCCCACAGTCTAGTAAAGGCATAAATGTAGCTGATACTAGCCTCCTTCTGGCTTCAAAAGAAAAAAAAGCCTTATTCCTAAAATAAAATCCTAATTTCAGCTTCAATTTTTTTGTAAATTGTTGAATATGCATTTTAAAAGAGAGGCCATCATCAATCAAAATTCCAAGATATTTATATGAGGTTACAACCTCAATCTCCTTGCCCTGACAGGTAGTAATAGGTGAAAGGTTCAGAGGTCTATTTTTTGCTTTAGAAAACACCAGTAGTTTAGTTGTCAGTATTGAGGATAAGCTTCAATTGAGACAAGGTATGTTGAACAGTATTAAAAGCAGTTTGCAAGTTCTGGAAAGCTTTTGTAAGAGATGAAGCACAACAGTAAATAACAGTATCATCAGCATAAAAATGAAGTTGTGCATTTTGGACATTTTTGTCTAAATTATTTATATAAATAGTGAATAAGAGAGGACCAAGTACAGAGCCTTGGGGCACACCATTTAAGACAGACAATTTAACAGACCTAAGCCCATCAAATTGAGTGCACTGAGTTATATCAGACAGATAGTTAACAAACCATGCAACTGCATGCTCTGAAAGACCTACACTCGACAATCTCTGCCTTAGTATAGCATGATCAACTGTATCAAAAGCCTTAGAGAGATCAATAAAAAGTGAGACACAATGCTGTTTTTTGTCAAGAGCTTCAGTGATATCATTTAAAACCTTCATGGCTGCTGTAATTGTGCTATGCTTCTTCCTGAAACCCGATTGGTACATTGATAAAATAGAGTTAGTAAATAAATACTCTTTTAGCTGTTCACTCACAAGGGTTTCAAGTATTTTCACCAGGGGTGACAGCTTTGAGATTGGCCTCTAATTATTTAAAAGAGTTGGATCTCCCCCTTTTAAAAGTGGCAGGACAAATGCTGATTTCCAGATCTTTGGAATTTCATTACATTCCAGGGTTATATTAAACAGATATGTAAGTGGTTCAGCTATGAAATCAGCTGCCAGATTTAAAAAGCAGGCATCCAAAAGATCAGGACCTGCAGGCTTTCTCTGATCTAAGGATTTCAGGGCTTTATGTACCACCTGCACTGAGAATGGCAAAAAGCTAAAGGTTTGACCAGCTCTCACTGGTTCATCCACACAGGGTCGTACAGAGACAGAGGACACTGAATCAAACAGCCTACCAGATGATACAAAGTGCTCATTGAAACAATTCAGCATTTCAGTTTTGTCATATATAGCAACAGCGTCCTTCAATACACATGACGGTAATTCATTAACATTACTGTTACCAGACAGACTTAATAGCCTTCCAAAACTTTCTAGGGTCATTCAGGTTATCAGTGGTAACAGACATAAAATATTCAGACTTGGCCTTCTTAAGAAGAAAAGAACACTTGTTTCGTAACTGCCTAAAAACAAGCCAATCAGCATCAGAACACGATTTCCTTGTTTTAGCCCAGGCTAGATTATGGTCGTGAACAATGCAAGAAAGCTCAGACGAAAACCATGGATTATCCCTCCCTTTAAAAACCTCTCTGGGCTAGGCGGACGAATTCGTCTCACCTACATAACAGCCAGTTGAATCCTGTGGCGCGATTTTCAAAACCTTTGAAATGCTATTACTTCAATTTCTCAAACACATGACTATTTTACAGCTATTTAAAGACAATACTCTCGTTAATCTAACCACACTGTCCCATTTCAAAAAGGCTTTACAACGAAAGCAAAACATTAGATTATGTCAGCAGAGTACCCAGCCAGAAATAATCAGACACCCATTTTTCAAGCTAGCATATAATGTCACAAAAACCCAAATCACAGCTAAATGCAGCACTAACCTTTGATGATCTTCATCAGATGACACACCTAGGACATTATGTTATACAATACATGCATGTCTGTTCAATCAAGTTCATATTTATATCAAAAAACAGCTTTTTACATTAGCATGTGACGTTCAGAAAAAGCATACCCCCCGCAAACTTCTGGGGAATTTACTAACAATTTACTAAATTACTCACGATAAACGTTCACAAAAAGCATAACAATTATTTTAATAATTATAGATACAGAACACCTCTATGCACTCGATATGTCCGATTTTAAAATAGCTTTTCGGATGAAGCACATTTTGCAATATTCTAAGTACATAGCCCAGCCATCACGGGCTAGCTATTTAGACACCCGGCAAGTTTAGCCTTCATCAAAATCATATTTACTATAAGAAAAATGGTCTTACACTCCCAGGACTTCTACTTCAATAACAAATGTAGGTTTGGTCCCAAATAATCCATCGTTATGTTCCATCAGCGACGTTTTGTTCGTGCGTTCTAGACACTATCCGAATGGTAAATCACGGTCGTGCGCATGGCGCATAACGTGACAAAAAAATTCTAAATATTCCATTACCGTACTTCGAAGCATGTCAACCGCTGTTTAAAATCAATTTTTATGCAATTTATCTCGTAGAAAAGCGATAATATTCCGACCGGGAATCTGCCTGTCTGTAAATAGAGGGAAAAACAGAAAGGCGGGGGCGGGCAGGTCACGCGCCTAAGTCTTTTGTCTGCTGATAGACCACTTAGGAAAAGCTCTCGTGTGTTTCAGCCAGGGCTTTGAATTACGTCATTCAGGTTTTTCCCGGGCTCTGAGAGCCCATTGGAGACGTGGGAAGTGTCACGTAACAGCAGAGATCCTCAGTTTTTGGAAGAGATGTCAAATAAAGCAAATAAATGGTCAGACAGGCCACTTCCTGTAAAGGAATCTCTCAGGTTTTTGCCTGCCAAATGAGTTCTGTTATACTCACAGACACCATTCAAACAGTTTTAGAAACTTTAGGGTGTTTCCTATCCATATATAATAAGTATATGCATATTCTAGTTACTGGGTAGGATTAGTAACCAGATTAAATCGGGTACGTTTTTTATCCGGCCGTGTAAATACTGTCCCCTAGCCCCAACAGGTTAACCCTGAACCTGCGGAATGGAGCATGCCTGTTTACTATTTGGAGAAAACCATTCATAAAAGAATCTCCAGGCAGTTTCCACATCAGGGATAAGCTCAATCTTGCTCCAGTCAAAATAAAACAAATCATGAAAGAAAGCCTGCTCAATGAAACACTTCAGATTTCTCTTACGAATAAAACCCGGGTTAGACTTAGAAATCTTAGTATTTCTAATAGCAACAACAGCACAATGGTCAGATAAATTATTACAAAAAACACCAACCGCAGAATATTTATGAGGAACATTTGTCAATATCAAATCAATCAGGGTAGATTTATCTGAGCATTTTAGATTTGGGCGAGTGGGTGAGTTAATCAACTGGGTAAGATTCATAGAATTACAAAACATTTTTAAATCATCAGACACCGGCATTAACCAACACCAGTTGAGATCACCAATCAAAATCATTTCACTGTAAAGAAGTTTAGACATGAGGTGCGTCAAAGAAGAAAATGCATCACCGAGAGCAGAGGGGCGTCTATAACAGCCAATCACAGTTATAGAAAGACCCTTTGAAACCTCAATATTCAAAGCAAGAAATTCCAACTGTTTACAAATAGTTTCAGACTTTGCCACACTTACAGGGAATTTTGCTTTTACATATATAGCCACACCCCCACCTTTCTTAACCCGATCAGTGCAATAAACATTGTAACCAGTTATACAAATATCCATATCAAGAACAGACTTGCTGAGCCAAGTTTCAGAAAACACAATTATATCAGCATCAGTTGATTTAGCCCAAATCCTAACCCCATCCATTTTTGACAACAGGCTGCGTACATTTAAATGAAAAATACCAAGACCAGATCTTGATTTAAAATCAGAGGGGGTTTGGAGACATTGCATATCAGGGCCAGGGTTAGGCTGCACGTTACCTGATATCAACAATAGAAGAATAACTAGGCACCTCTGTTTAATAACTTTGCACGGCTTCTCTTTTTTAAGAGACCTACTGCAAGCGAAGTCTACAAGTCAGTTTCCAGACAATACAAAACAGTCATTTAAAACCATTAGACTTTGGTAGTGACACATATTCGTAATGTTCACATCATGCCACAAATACATCGGCACTTGGATGAGTGGAACGAGTGAAAAAGAGCGAGTTCCAGCAAACAAAATGTCCAATGGACGGGAGAGCACATTGTCAGATGTACTCACCCAGCGACAATGTTCGTTTTCTCCAGATCTCGTTAAAGTCAGTGCACAAAGCAATACCACGAAAATTGTCATTTTCTCTAATAAATGTAAATAATAGAGCCCAATGAAGGTAAGGGGAGAGAGGGACAGCGTATATGTAAGTCTGAATGTGAGTATTTGCACGTGTGAGTAGATTGGGTGTTGAGGTTGATTGAGAAGGCGGGTTGGGGATTGTTGAGCTGCCACTGACAGCCAGACGAAGAGCAAAAAGGAGCGGCTTAGACGAGACACTCCGTGGGTGAAGAAGGAACTCAAGGCCAGCCAGAGATAGGGTTACTTTGGTAAACTTCAGTGCCGTGTTGAAGTGCCAAGTTGAGGAAGACCCGTGATCTTTACAGCAGCAAAAATAAAATAGTTTGCACTACACAACAAGGAAGTTACTCAGCCATAAATAAATAAATAGGTTATTAGTAGGTTAAAATGTACTAGTCACAGACAAACGACTTGACATGCCACCATCTTGGATGATGCGTTGCTTTTGTAAAATGTAACAAGTAATATGTACTTTTTCAAGTAACTAATCCCAACACTGCTCCTGCTCTTAAATATCACCTATGCCAGCACAGGTGCAACACATCCTGACCTACGAGGTTGATTCCAATCAGGGCAAACCACACCCAACCTTGAAATTGAAAGAAAAATTGAGCAAAACCCCAAAGCCTTTAACACACACACTAAAGATAGAGCCTGATCAGAGGCATCCCCTATCCAAAAGTATTAACCAACTACCTTCTTCCCTGTGACAGGGTCTATAAATGGCTCCTGATAGTCAGGTCACAGCTCGGCAGGTTAAAGGCACTATATATATATATCTCTCTCCCTTAAACCTAATTTAGTTTAGTTAGTAACCACTCTTTATAATCCATTTACCGTTTCTGTTGATTTATGTTTAGTTCTATTACTGGTAAACTCATTGGAGAAATCTAATTAGTAATGGGAATCAATACATTCTCAGTATAGATAATCTACACTAGACCTGGGTTCAAATACTATTTTCATTAGCCCGCTTGGAGTCTCAGATGGGCGGGGTTTGCAATTTTGTGACTTTCCATTGGCTCCATTGCAACTGGCAAGCTTGAGCAAGGCCAGCTAAAGTATTGAACATTATTTTATATTTTATATGGCCAGTACTCAGTGCTCTATTGTCCCTCTAATCACTCTGACATCAATGTAAGTGCAATTAAAAATCAAATCAAACACTTCATGAGCGCCCTGGCATTCAGAGTTTGAGCAGAATAGGAACACCTGCTGTTTGAGGCATGGAATAAAATAAGTGTTCCTGTTGAGCAACATTTATATAATCTATGCTAAACAATGGACCTCTGGCAGTCTCTATGCGGGTGCCACAGGGTTCAATTCTCGGGCCGACTCTCTTTTCTGTATACATCAATGATGTCACTCTTGCTGCCGGTGATTCTCTGATCCACCTCTATGCATACGACACCATTCTGTATACTTCTGGCCCCTCTTTGGACACTGTGTTAACTAACCTCCAGATGAGCTTCAATGCCATACAACTCTCCTTCCGTGGCCTCCAACTGTCCTCTGAGGACCCCTTCGAGATAAAATCCCGTTAGCGGGATTGGTTGGACAACAACCAGTGAGATAGCACGGCGCGAAATTCAAAAAAAATAAATCTCAAAATTAAAATTCAAGTATTATACGGCATTTTAAAGATACTCTACTCGTTAATCCAATCACATTGACCAATTTCAAAAAGGCTTTACGGTGAAAGCAAAACATTACATTATTTTAGCATAGCACCTTAGTAAAAAAAGAAAAAGGCATTTTCCAAGCACGGATAGCCATCACAAAACCAGATATACAGCTAAAATTAAGCACTAACCTTTGACAATCTTCATCAGATGACACTCCTAGGACATCATGTTAGACAATACATGCATTTTTTGTTCGATCAAGTTTATATTTATATCCAAAAACCCAATTTTGTACATTGGCGCGTTACTTTCAGAAAATGTTTTCTCCCCATAACAACCGGTGAATAGGCACATTTAATTTACAGAAGAACTCATAAAAGTTGACAAAATTTATAACAATTATTTAAAGAATTAGAGTTAATCTACTCCTTTATGCAACCACTTTGTCAGATTTCAAAATAACTTTACGGAAAAAGCACATTGTTCAATATTCTGAGTACAGAGCTTAGCCTTCAATGCTAAGCTATACAGTTAGCCTACAGCCACGACGTCGACAAATCTCAAAAAATATGTTTGAAATATTTACTTACCTTTGCTGATCTTCGGCGGAATGCACTCGGATTGGCACCCACTTCCACAAGAAATGTTCATTTGTTCTGCAAAGGCCATCATTTATGTCCAAATACTTCCGTTTTGTTGACCCATCCAGAACACTTTACAATGCCATGTAGCGTGGACGCAAATCCATAGACGAAATGTTCAAAGTTCCATTACCATTTGTAGAAACACATCAAACAATGTTTACAATCAATCCTTTAGGGTATTTTTTAACGTAAAATTGCAATAATTTTACAACCGGGCAATAGGTATTCATCCCAGAAGAAAAATAAAAAAACAACGAAGTCACGTGCACACGCATCATAAGACACCTGTCCTCAGACTGGCCAGTGATTGACTGAGCCACATTTTTCTGCCCGGTAACAGATGACGGATAAAACCAGTTCCTAAAGATTGTTGACAGCCAATGGAAGAGTTAGGAGGTGCAACGTATATCCTATGTCACTGTAGTTTTTCAAGGGATTCAAAAGAAAAACTACATTTCTAATTTCTCCCACTTCCTGATTCAATTTTTCTTAGGTTTTTTGCCTGCCATATGAGTTCTGTTATACTCACAGACACCATTCAAACTGTTTTAGAAACTTCAGACTGTTTTCTATCCAAATCTACTAATAATATGCATATTCTATTTTCTGGGCCAGAGTAGTAACCTGTTTAATTTGGGTACGTTTTTCATCTGGCCGTGAAAATACAGCCCCCTAGCCCCAACAGGTTTTAAATGCAAGTAAAACTAAATGCATGCTATTCAATCGATCACTGCCCACACCTGCCCGCCCGTCCAGCATCACTACTCTGGACGGCTCTGACTTAGAATATGTGGACAACTACAAATACCTTGGTGTCTGGTTAGACTGTAAACTCTCCTTCCAGACTCACATTAAGCATCTCCAATCCAAAATTAAATCTAGAATCGGCTTCCTATATCGCAAAAGAAGCATCCTTCACTCATGCTGCCAAACATACCCTCGTAAAACTGACCATCCTACCAATCCTCGACTTCGGCGATGTCATCTATAAAATAGCCTCCAACACTCTACTCAACAAATTGAATGCAGTCTATCACAGTGCCATCGGTTTGTCACCAAAGCCCCATACACTACCCACCACTGCGACCTGTACGCTCTCGTTGGTTGGCCCTCGCTTCATACTCGTCGCCAAACCCACTGGCTATAGGTTATCTACAAGTCTCTGCTAGGTAAAGCCCCGCCTTATCTCAGCTCACTGGTCACCATAGCAGCACCCACTCGTAGCACGCGTTCCAGCAGGTATATCTCACTGGTCACCCCCAAAACCAATTCCTCCTTTCGTTGCCTTTCCTTCCAGTTCTCTGCTGCCAATGACTAGAACGAACTGCAAAAATCACTGAAGCTGGAGACTCTTACCTCCGTACTAGCTTTAAGCACCAGCTGTCAAAGCAGCTCACAGATCACTGCACCTGTACATAGCCCATCTGTAAACAGCCCATCTATCTACCTCATCCCCATACTGTATGTAAGGGCTGTCATGAGAGAGAGTAGACCAAGGTGCAGCGGAGTTAGTGTTCATCACTGAATATTTAATAGCAGAAAGAACACTATACAACAAAATGAGAAAACTGACAGCCAAACAGTCCTGTCAGGTGCAAACACTAACAGAAACAATTACCCACAAAACCCCAACAGAAAAACAGGCACTTATGTGTGACTCCCAATCAGCAACAACACTCTACAGCTGTGCCTGATTGGAAGCCACACAGCCAAAATCAATGAAACAAACCAACATAGAAAAATGCACATAGAACGCCCACCCAATGTAACACCCTGGCCTAACCAAAAATAAAGAACAAAAACCCCTCTCTATGGCCAGGGCGTTACAGTACCCCCCCCCCCCCCAAGGTGCGGACTCCGACCGCAAAACCTGACTCTGAAGTGGAGGGTCCGGGTGGGCCTTCTTACGGCGGCGGCTCAGGTGCGGGACGTGGCCTCTGCTCCACCCTCGGCATTGCCCTCTTAGGTGGCGCACCTGGCCGCGCCGAAGGTCTGGTGGGCGACCCTGACTGCGCCCGGCTGGCGGGCGGCAATGGTTGCGCCCGGCTGGCGGGCGACCCCGGTTGCACCCCGCTGGCGGGCGGCGATGGCTGCGCCCGGCTGGCGGGCGACCCTGGTTGCGCCCGGCTGGCGGACAACCCTGGTTGCGCCCGGCTGGCGGGCGTCCCTGGCGGCTCCGGCGACACTGACCCAGGATTCACCAGGCTGAGGAGACATGTAAGAGGCCTGGCCCTAGGCGCAGGCACAGGACTCACCGGGCTGGCGGGCGGCTCTGGCGGCTCCGGACAGGCGGGCGGCTCTGGCGGCTCTGGACTGGTGGGCGGCTCTGGCGGCTCCGGACTGGCGGGCGGCTCTGGCGGCCCCGGACTGGCGGGCGGCTCTGGCGGCTCTGGACTGGCGAGACCCACTGGAGGCCTAGTCCTAGGAGGTGGCACAGGACGGACCAGGATGGGGAGACCCACTGGAGGCCTAGTCCTGGGAGGTGGCACAGGACGGACCAGGATGGGGGACCCACTGGAGGCCTTGTCCATGGAGGAGGCACAGGCTTAACCAGGATGGGGAGACCCACTGGAGGCCTAGTCCTGGGAGGTGGCACAGGACGGACCAGGCTGGAGAGATCCACTGGAGGCCTGGTCCGAGGAGGAGGCACAGGATAAACTGGGCTTTGGGGGAGCACTGGAGTTCTAGACTTTATGCTCTTTACCCATACTCCAGGCTGAATGCCCACTTTGGCCCGGCACGGGCGGAGAGCAGGCATTGGGCAAACTGGACCCTCCCAGCGCCCTGGAGACACAGTGCGCAGAGCCGGTGCAGAATACCCTGGCCCGAAAAGGCGCACTGGAGACCAGACGCGCTGAGCTGGCACAACCCGTCCTGGCTCGATGCCTGCCCTCGCATGGCACTTGCGGGGGGCTGGTATGTAGCGCATACTGGGGACACCGTGCGCTTTATCGCATAACACGGTGTCTGACCAGTACTGCGCTGTCTCCTGTAAGCACGGGGAGTTGGCTCAGGTCTACCGCCTGACTCTGCCAATCTCCCCGTGTGCCCCCCCCCAGCTGCCTCCCGTGTCCGTTGCGCTCCCTTTCTTCGTACCAGCGCCTCTCAGCTCTCGACTCTTCTATTTCCCATTGCGGGTGGCGATAATCCCCCGCTTGAGCCCATGGTCCTTTCCCATCCAGGATTTCCTCCCAAGTCCACGACTCCAGATAACTTTTCCCCTGGTTCTTAACCTTGCTCTGCTCCTTACTCCGCTGCTTGGTCCGTTTCTGGTGGGTAATTCTGTAAGGGCTGTCGTGAGAGAGAGTAGACCAAAGTGCAGCGGAGTTAGTGTTCATCATTGAATATTTAATAGCAGAAAGAACACTATTCAAAACAAAATGAGAAAACTGACAGCCAAACAGTCCTGTTAGGTGCAAACACTAACAGAAACAATTACCCACAAAACCCCAAAGGAAAAACAGGCACTTATGTGTGACTCCCAACCAGCAACAACACCCTACAGCTGTGCCTGATTGGAAGCCACACGGCCAAAATCAATGAAACAAACCAACATAGAAAAATGCACATAGAACGCCCACCCAATGTAACACCCTGGCCTAACCAAAATAAAGAACAAAAACCCCTCTCTTTGGCCAGGGCGTTACACTGTATTTATTTATTTATCTTGCTCCTTTGCACCCCAGTATCTCTACTTGCACATTCATCTTCTGCACTTCTATCATTCTAGTGTTTAATTGCTATATTGTAATTACTTCGCCACCATGGCCTATTTATTGCCTTAACTCCCTTATCTTGCCTCATTTGCAATCACTGTATATAGACTTATTGTTTTATTTTTTTCTACTGTAACCATGTGGTTATTCCATTTTGGTTATTATTCCATGTGTAACTCTGTGTTGTTGTATGTGTCAAATTGCTATGCTTTATCTTGGCCAGGTCGCAGTTGCAAATGAGAACTTGTTCTCAACTAGCCTACCTGGTTAATTAAATAAATAAATAAAAATAAAAATAAAATTGCATGAGAAAACAAATGTATACTGTTCAACTAATAATGCACAGCTCACTCGCTGGTGATGGCCGATGCGTTCATGCCAAAAGCCTATCTCTCTCTTGTTTGTTTTGAAAAACAATATTTGGAAGTTTATCAAATATTTTGGTAGCCTACAGCATACGGATTAGACTCTTCTCTTATCAGTAGGTGCCATTTACATTCCAACCTGTGTTTCCCGCGATTGTAATATCCCGCGATTGAAATATTGCATAAGGTCTATTTTGTCTGCATGCAGATTTGCTGCGCGTTCCCGACTGTAGGCCAAGCCTTGTTATTGGGTTACACAGAATCCACAGCTAGGCAAAGAAGCAATTGCTCCTCTGCGGCTAAATTATAGGCCTACTCATGGTGTAGTAGGCTATTCTGAATGATTTAATGTATTTCTGAACAGACAGCAGTAATTCTATAACTTTGGAAAATGTATTTCAATTAACACCATATAATAAAAATGTATCCCAGCTTTCTCATGCTGCTATATTTTTGCTCAGTTCTTAAAAGTTAAGCAAATGAATGCACTTTACCAATGGTGTAGCCTACCTGGCATATAAAAAAGTAACTCAAATCAAATCAAATCAAATTTATTTATATAACCCTTCGTATATCAGCTGAAATCTCAAAGTGCTGTAGAGAAACCCAGTCTAAAACCCCAAACAGCAAGCAATGCATGTGAAAAAGGCACGGTGGCTAGGAAAAACTCCCTAGGAAAAACTCCCTAGAAAGGCCAAAAACCTAGGAAGAAACCTAGAGAGGAACCAGGCTATGAGGGGTGGCCAGTCCTCTTCTGGCTGTGCCGGGTGGATATTATAACAGAACATGGTCAAGATGTTAAAATGTTCATAAATGACCAGCATGGTCAAATAATAATAATCATTGTAGTTGTCGAGGGTGCAACAAGCACGTCCGGTGAACAGGTCAGGGTTCCGTGGCCGAAGGCAGAACAGTTGAAACTGGAGCAGCAGCATGGCCAGGTGGACTGGGGACAGCAAGGAGTCATCATGCCAGGTAGTCCCGAGGCATGGTCCTAGGGCTCAGGTCCTCCGAGAGAGAGAAAGAAAGAAAGAGAGAAAGAGAGAATTAGAGAGAGCATATTTAAATTCACACAGGACACCGGATAAGACAAGAGAATACTCCAGATGAAACAGACTGACCCTAGCCCCCCGGCACATAAACTACTGCAGCATAAATACTGGAGGCTGAGACAGGAGGGATCAGAAGACACTGTGGCCCCATCCGATGATACCCCCGGACAGGGCCAAACAGGCAGGATATAACCCCACCCACTTTGCCAAAGCACAGTCCCCACACCACTAGAGGGATGTCTACAACCACCAACTTACTGTCCGAAGACAAGGCCGAGTATAGCCCACAAAATCTCCGCCATGGCACAACCCAAGGGGGGGCGCCAACCCAGACAGGAAGACCACGTCAGTGACTCAACCCACTCAAGTGACGCACCCCTCCCATGGACGGCATGGAAGAACACCAGTAAGTCAGTGACTCAGCCCCTGTAATAGGGTTAGAGGCAGAGAATCCCAGTGGAAAGAGGGGAACCGGCAAGGCAGAGACAGCAAGGGCAGTTCGTTGCTCCAGCCTTTCCGTTCACCTTCACACCCCTGGGCCAGACTACACTTAATCATAGGACCTACTGAAGAGATAAGTCTTCAGTAAAGACTTAAAGGTTGAGACTGAGTCTGCGTCTCTCACATGGGTAGGCAGACCATTCCATAAAAATGGAGCTCTATAGGAGAAAGCCCTACCTCCAGCCGTTTGCTTAGAAATTCTAGGGACAATTAGGAGGCCTGCGTCTTGTGACCGTAGCGTACATGTAGGTATGTACGGCAGGACCAAATCGGAAAGATAGGTAGGAGCAAGCCCATGTAATGCTTTGTAGGTTAGCAGTAAAACCTTGAAATCAGCCCTTGCCTTAACAGGAAGCCAGTGTAGGGAGGCTAGCACTGGAGTAATATGATCAAATTTTTTGGTTCTAGTCAGGATTCTAGCAGCCGTATTTAGCACTAACTGAAGTTTGTTTAGTGCTTTATCCGGGTAGCCGGAAAGTACAGCATTGCAGTAGTCCAGCCTAGAAGTAACAAAAGCATGGATTAATTTTTCTGCGTCATTTTTGGACAGAAAGTTTCTGATTTTTGCAATGTTACGTAGATGGAAAAAAGCTGTCCTTGAAACAGTCTTTATATGTTCTTCAAAAGAGAGATCAGGGTCCAGAGTAACACCGAGGTCCTTCACAGTTTTATTTGAGATGACTGTACAACCATCCAGATTAATTGTCAGATTGAACAGAAGATCTCTTTGTTTCTTGGGACCTAGAACAAGCATCTCTGTTTTGTCTGAGTTTAAAAGTAGAAAGTTTGCAGCCATCCACTTCCTTATGTCTGAAACACAGGCTTCTAGCGAGGGCAATTTTGGAGCTTCACCATGTTTCATTGAAATGTACAGCTGTGTGTCGTCCGCATAGCAGTGAAATTTAACATTATGTTTTCGAATGACATCCCCAAGAGGTAAAATATATAGTGAAAACAATAGTGGTCCTAAAACGGAACCTTGAGGAACACCGAAATTTACAATTGATTTGTCAGAGGACAAACCATTCACAGAGACAAACTGATATCTTTCCGACAGATAAGATCTAAACCAGGCCAGAACTTGTCCATGTAGACCAATTTGGGTTTCCAATCTCTCCAAAAGAATGTGGTGATCGATGGTATCAACTGCACATAACCTCCATTCACTAATCCAGTGCAAGCTATGGATGTTTATTTGAATTTTTGGGGTGGACAAAAATAGTTCAACAAATAGGATACATTAGTAGGCTATATTGTAAAGACCAGATTCTTTTGAGAATACTGTGTGAGCATATTATCAAGTGCTTGTCAAATTGTGAATAAGAGACTGATGAAGAGTGTGCAGCCAGCACAGAAACAGAGCAATGATTCCCAGTCAAGTGACTTTTTTCTAATCATTATTCATTGCATCATGCGGCCTTAGAATGTATTAGAAATCAAAACATAAAGCCAGGCTAACGTTTGTATCACAACTAAAGTTGCATAAATATCTCTAAATAGGAGGACCTGTTTCTAGGCAAATCTTGCCAAATAAATGAACTAGTGTAGCCAACAGCCATATGGCATAGCCAGATCAGGGCCTAACATAAGGATGACTCAGAATATGCTATTCTGTTCTTCTAAAATAGGCTACATTTTCTTCATATCATAATGTTTCTTTAGACCTGCCTAAAATACATAATGAATTCATTGGGATGGTGTAGGGTATATTACATGGATTTATTAGACTTTTTAAAATGTAGATGTTCAAAAGATGTTCAGCATCAGTGGCTTGTAGTCTACTCATGGAAGCCGAGGTGCTAATTGTGTTTATGGTAATTATCGGTCAATTACCGTGAGACCGGCAGTTATTTGAATGACAATCACCGGCTGACAAAATTTCATGACCGCCATGTTGGCTGTACGTAATTATTATATCCTTTAAACAAAGGGTATTTTCAGAACTACATTCAGCATGATGGCTATTCACTTCAGTCTCAATGGGCTTTCTCCACTTGCCTTTTGCAAATGTAATTATTCTGCTTGCTCATATAGAGAGGAGCCCTAATGCACACAACATCTACCATCTACCAAGAAGAGAGAGAGAGAGAGAGAGATAAAGGGGGAGGGACAGACAGACAGACAGACAGACAGACAGACAGACAGACAGACAGACAGACAGACAGACAGACAGACAGACAGACAGACAATCCACCATAGCTAATTATAGCTGCGAAATTACCAGATGTAAAATATTAACGGAGGAACAGGACATTTAATGGTTGTGTTTGGTTTGATCAGCTTTTATTCAAATGCCAATTCAACCTTAATTTAATTCAATACCAAATAACTGTAATTTCCTTGAAAGTGCATAATGAATAAAAATGCAGAGTAAATCAAATTGGATAGTGAATAAAAATGCATAGTGGATAAAAAAAGAATGGTAGCTGTCCTAAAACACAACTCTAAGGAGCATAGAACAACAGAGCACATGCTCTACCCTGCCATCCATCATTTGCTCTGGGCATTCCATCCTGTCCTGTCCTTTATATTTGAAGGCTGAAAGAAGTTGATTAATTTATGGCATTATGAACTTGTCAAACCCACGCTTGGATTTGGTGCAGTTTGGTCCAATCAGACACAAGAAACACTAAATGAGCCATATAACCGCTGTATATATATATATTTCAGATTGCACCTTTACATTTGTATAATGTGTGGACCTGTGATTTATTTACCTTCCCCTTATCTGTGGCTCTACATGCAATGAGAAGCCAAGCAGCTATAGCTAGCATAGCTAAAAGAGACTAAACCGTCCACCATACGACAGGGCCCCTGCTCATGTGGATGTTGCTCAGAACGGAAATGTACAGATTAAGGATGAACAGAAGTGTGAAGGTTATCACACACGCACGACCAAATTAGATCCAGCTAGAAGAGCGCAGAGCCTGAAGGTTCAGAGTGACACATTCAGAGTAGAGGAAGGAGGATGCAGGGAGGCAGGGACTTCTCCATGATGAGAAGAGAAGACGCGTGCGTAGGCATGCACGCATACATGTACACACACACACACACAGACCCATTACTGAGATTTGATGTTGACGGTAACAGACAACAACAGTCAGGGACCCGGCTCTCATTATAAATCCCTCTGCTCTGCATGGCCTCGCAGTTAATGTTGTCGTAAAGAAATGAAGGCGGAAAGAGAGAACACAAACAAATATTACACAACAAAAACCTGAGAAGAAGAGGCTATGACTTTTTTCTGGCCTTCAGATTTACTTTTGTTTTACAACAAGAGAAGAAATCTCGTATGGCAATCAGATGAGCCTTGGGCTGTGACTTGATATTATGCAGCAGATTCTGTTTCAGATTTCCTTTCCTGTCGATTTATGACACTTTCAAGATCACTTTTTGTGCAGATCTGCAAGGTTGATTCCATCGATCATTATCATGCATTTAACTAGATGGTAACTTTACATGAAGTAAAGTTGTGGTGCTTGCTTTAGCGCTTTAAAGGTATTTTTCTGGTAGTGGAAGTAGTTTTAAAAGTTTTACTTTACTACACTGCTCAAAAAAATAAAGGGAACACTTAAACAACACGATGTAACTCCAAGTCAATCACACTTCTGTGAAATCAAACTGTCCACTTAGGAAGCAACACTGATTGACAATAAATTTCACATGCTGTTGTGCAAATGGAATAGACAACAGGTGGAAATTATAGGCAATTAGCAAGACACCCCCAATAAAGGAGTGGTTCTGCAGGTGGGGACCATAGACCACTTCTCAGTTCCTATGCTTCCTGGCTGATGTTTTGGTCACTTTTGAATGCTGGCGGTGCTTTCACTCTAGTGGTAGAATGAGACGGAGTCTACAACCCACACAAGTGGCTCAGGTAGTGCAGCTCATCCAGGATGGCACATCAATGCGAGCTGTTGCAAAAAGGTTTGCTGTGTCTGTCAGCGTAGTGTCCAGAGCATGGAGGCGCTACCAGGAGACAGGCCAGTACATCAGGAGACGTGGAGGAGGCCGTAGGAGGGCAACAACCCAGCAGCAGGACTGCTACCTCCACCGTTGTGCAAGGAGGAGCAGGAGGAGCACTGCCAGAGCCCTGCAAAATGACCTCCAGCAGGCCACAAATGTGCATGTGTCTGCTCAAACAGTCAGAAACAGACTCCATGAGAGTGGTATGAGGGCCCGACGTCCACAGGTGGGGGTTGTGCTTACAGCCCAACACCGTCCAGGACGTTTGGCATTTGCCAGAGAACACCAATATTGGCAAATTCGCCACTGGCGCCCTGTGCTCTTAACAGATGAAAGCAGGTTCACACTGAGCACGTGTGACAGACGTGACAGAGTCTGGAGACGCCGTGGAGAACGTTCTGCTGCCTGCAACATCATCCAGCATGACCGGTTTGGCGGTGGGTCAGTCATGGTGTGGGGTGGCATTTCTTTGGGGGGCCGCACAGCCCTCCATGTGCTCGCCAGAGGTAGTCTGACTGCCATTATGTACCGAGATGAGATCCTCAGACCCCTTGTGAGACCATATGCTGGTGCGGTTGGCCCTGGGTTCCTCCTAATGCAAGACAATGCTAGACCTCATGTGGCTGGAGTGTGTCAGCAGTTCCTGCAAGAGGAAGGCATTGATGCTATGGACTGGCCCGCCCGTTCCCCAGACCTGAATCCAATTGAGCACATCTGGGACATCATGTCTCGCTCCATCCACCAACGCCACGTTGCACCACAGACTGTCCAGGAGTTGGCGGATGCTTTAGTCCAGGTCTGGGAGGAGACCATCCGCCACCTCATCAGGAGCATGCCCAGGCGTTGTAGGGAGGTCATACAGGCACGTGGAGGCCACACACACTACTGAGCCTCATTTTGACTTGTTTTGAGGACATTACATCAAAGTTGGATCAGCCTGTAGTGTGGTTTTCCACTTTAATTTTGAGTGTGACTCCAAATCCAGACCTCCATGGGTTGATAAATTGGATTTCCATTGATTATTTTTGTGTGATTTTGTTGTCAGCACATTCAACTATGTAAAGAAAAAAGTATTTAATAAGATTATTTCTTTAATTCAGATCTAGGATGTGTTGTTTAATTGTTCCCTTTATTTTTTTGAGCAGTATATTTAAAGAAAAACAGTTACATATATATATTGACTGATATTTTGATAGACTACTATATCAACCTTATTTTCTTTGGATCGTGGGGCAGTTAGATCACAAATGTTTCTAAACTACAGTTGTGTGTGTGAAAATTAAAAGAAGAAAGACATATGGCAAAGCAATCTTCTGTCAGTAGATGGAGATTAAAGGTAGGATCATGTGGACAACACTCTTAAGAAAGCAAAGCAACTCAATCAATCATGCTTTGGGTTTCAGATAAATAGATGCATGATTTACTTTTGTAAAACATTCAGTGTAAATTAAGTTTGATTTTAGTTGAATGATGATGTAATGATCAAACAATACAGAGTATTGTAGGAAACTCAGGTCTGCTGTTCAAAGTCAGCTAGAAACTCAAATTGTATTATATTGGACTCACCTTGTCTTGTTGGCTTTATGCAGTGAAACATTCATCAGATGCCCTGTCATTTTCCCTGCTGCAAATCTATTTTAAGCTTTGCTAACATCTTGTTTCTGGTTGTTGTGGGCCGTCATAAAATGCAGTCGTTTTTGAAACGAGAGAAAATAAATCATGGTTCTGCAACTTGTTTTTGAAGGCATGTTTGATTGGATCTGGGTCTTCAGATTTGCTCTGTATATACATTTCTCCTAACTGCATTTAGCAACAGACGAGGAGGAAATAATAAGATAGTTGAAAACAATCACAAATTTCCATTTGATCAGAGCACAATATTTTTTCAATTGCACACATTACTACAGTCACAATAAAAAACAGATGAGGAAGGCAGTGGAAGCCATTTTCCTGGAAATAGTTTGTCATCCTTCATTGTAATAGCCAGTCAGGGTTTTATTCCCTTCAAATAAGTCCTCTGTTAATCCCCAGTAACCTTAACTGGAGGTCATTCACAGCCGTGCACAATTTAAAGATGCATAGAAGACATAAAAAAATGTGTGTATGCTGCGTGCAACTTGATGTGTCCTTTGCATAGCCTGCCTGACTCCTATGCTGGTGAGACATACATTTCTTTAGCTATGAATTAATTAATGATTGTGTTGGGGAAAATGTGGCGTTTGCTGATTTCTGTTTACTTGATTGCGGTTTTCTTTGGTGTTCATTGAATAAAAGTTTAACATATACGCAGGGAGTCAGGAAGCAGGTCAATTTAATAATAAGAAACGTGAAGATAAACAAAACAAGAGTAGCGTACTGAACGTTAACAAAATACATAGTGCCTGAAGACTGAGGCTACTGAGGGCTAAATAAAGGGGAAGGAATCAGGGCGTTGATGAAGTCCAGGCGTGCATAACGATGGGGAGCAGGTGTGCACAATGATGGTTGCCAGGACCGGTGGTTAGTAGCAGGAGAGTGGGAGTTTGCGTGACTGTACCCCTCTCCTAACGCGTGGCTCCAGTCGCAGGACGACACAGGCCAGGTGGGCAGCCCCGAGAGCGAGAAGTGGGCCGGGCCGGACGGCGGAGGTGGAAATCCCCGACCCAATAGTGCTCCTCTCGAAAGTACCCCTCCCAGTCCACCAGGTACTGAAGCCGACCCCCATTCCATCGGGAGTCCAGGAGGGACCTGACGGCATAGGCGGGGCTCCCATCAATGTCGAGGGGTGGTGGAGGGTGTCACGGGGGACGGCACCAGCCAAGCGAACAGGAACCACTGGCCTGAGGAGGGAAACATGAAAAGAGGGAGAGATTCGGTAGTTAGTGGAGAGTTGTAATGTATAGGTTACCTCATTGACCCTCCGGAGGACGTTGAAGGGCCCAACAAACCGAGGGCTCAGCTTCCTACAGGGCAGGCGTAGCGGGAGATTCCTGGTGGAGAGCCAGATGCGATCACCAGGATGGAACACGGGAGCCTCACTGTGGTGGCGGTCAGCTTGCTCCTTCTGACGGTGGACGGCACACTGAAGCCTCGCGTGGGCATTGAACCACTCGTCCACTGCAGGAGCGTCGGGCTGGCTCAGGGTCCATGGAGCCAGGGCTGGCTGATATCCAAGGACACACTGGAAGGGGGTCAGCCTGATGGAGGAGTGACACAGGGAATTCTGGGCGTACGCCACACAGGGAAGGAACCGGGCCCACTCCCCATGCCGGTCCTGACCGTGACTCCTAAGGAACCTCCCCAGCTCCTGGTTAATCCTCTCCACCTGCCCGTTGGACTGAGGCCGGTACCCAGAAGTGATGCTGACCGTGACCCCAGCTTCTCCATGAAGGCTTTCCATACCCGTGACATGAATTGGGGGTCACGGTCGGAGACGATATCCTCCAGAAGGCCATAGTTCCGGAAGACCTGCTGGAACAGTGCCTCAGCAACCTGGAGAGTGGTAGGGAGACCAGAGAGAGGGCTAAAACAACCATAATAGTAGTGAAACCATCCGAAGAGAGGAGATCAGTGACGAAATCAATGGACAGATGAGACCAAGGCCGCTGAGGCACGGGAAGGCATTTTCCCTGCTGGAGCGTGCTGGGGAGATTTAGTTTGGGCACATACGGAGCAGGAGTTGATATAGCGAGCGATGCCCTGCGCCAAGGTGGGCCACCAGTACTTTCCGGAAATAGATTGAATAGTGCGGGAATTACCTGGGTGTCCAGCGATGAGAGATGTGTGTGACCAAGTCAACAGCCAATCCCTTATTTTATTTATTTTTTATTTATTTTACCGTTATTTTACCAGGTAAGTTGACTGAGAACACATTCTCATTTACAGCAACGACCTGGGGAATAGTTACAGGGGAGAGGAGGGGGATGAATGAGCCAATTGTAAGCTGGGGATGATTAGACAGCCGTGATGGTATGAGTGCCAGATTGGGAATTTAGCCAGGACACCGGGGTTAACACCCCTACTCTTACGATAAGTGCAATGGGATCTTTAATGACCTCAGAGAGTCAGGACACCCGTTTAACGTCCCATCCGAAAGACGGCACCCTACACAGGGCAGTGTCCCCAATCACTGCCCTGGGCATTGGGATATTTTTTAGACCAGAGGAAAGAGTGCCTCCTACTGGCCCTCCAATACCACTTCCAGCAGCATCTGGTCTCCCATCCAGGGACTGACCAGGACCAACCCTGCTTAGCATCAGAAGCAAGCCAGCAGTTGGATGCAGGGTGGTATGCTGCTGGCTTATCCCCGTGGGAACATAGGTTCGCTCTGGAGGACAGCTAGCAGGTGCAGGTTCCCTCTCCAGATCCTGGCGAATGTCCACATCTACATCCCAAATCATGGGGGCAACGATTCGGGAAGGCAGAATGATGGGTACACTCGGGACAGGGCATCGGCTGTAATGTTCTTTGAACTTGGGTGATATGACAAGCTGAAGTTGAATCTAGTGAATACAAGGGCCACCTTGCTTGGCACGGGATCAGCCGCCTCGCTGTCCGCATGTACTCCAGGTTCCGATGGTCAGTGAAGATGAGAAATGGGTCTTCCAGCCAGTGTCTCCACTCCTCTAATGCCAACTTCACCTCCAAGAGCTCCCGGTCATCAACGTCATATTTCCTCTCTGCAGGAGACAGTTTATTTGAGTAAATGCACATGGATACAATTTCTGTGGGTTACATTGACATTGGAACAAGACGGCCCCCACGCCCACTTCTGAAGCTTCCACATCTTGTGAGGCAGTATTCTGTAACGTATACGCAGGGAGTCAGGAAGCATAAGGTGAGTTTAATAAAAACAGGAGTAGCGTACTGAATGTAAATAAAATCAAGACTGCCTCAAGACTGAGGCTACTGAGGGCTAAATAAAGGGAGAGTAACAGGGTGATGATAAAATCCAGGTGTGCGTCACGATGGGGAGCAATATGGAGTATTTTCTATATCGCCCAGCTCAACAGTGGTTCCTCCTTTAAAAGTTGTGTCATACTGCGGCACACCTTGCGGGCTGCTGCAGCATTCTGTGGCACGTCATTTAATTCTCAGCCATTTTTTCTGTTACTGCAAGTTATTGCTAGTTTGACCACAAGAGGGCATCTTTGAGAAGCATTTGATAGTATTCCGTATTGGCATTACCAGAGAATTTAAAACCTTTTTTGTAATAACATAGTATATGGTATTGATTTTAAGAAATTTGGCTTAATAAATGTGATTAATATTATGGTGTATCTATTCAGAGAAAAACAAAAAAATGAAACCCTCAGGGTTTCTATGGCGCAGTACAATGTGACGTCGGGAGTAGGCTACAGGATTGGAGGATTCTAAATTGTTTGCCTTCATTAGACAACTTTGTTCCAATATTTCTGTAAATCAGTGATATTTATTCCCATAGTAATTCGTTATGGATCCATAACTAAATCAATTTCTGCATTACGAAATGAGGAGAGTTACAAACTTCACACACCAGTCAGAGTTATACTTAAACTACATCTTTAATAATAAGAGCTTTGCAAAAGCACTTTGACTTTCAATGATGCACTATCTCTAATGAACAATTGAAAGTGTCAACACAAAAGTACAAAGATCTTTTATAGCCAAGATACACCCCTCTCAACGTAGATGACGAACCACAGATACATAGAATGGTCACAAGGTTAAGATTTGTATGAAAGATATCTATAAAACATAGCAGACAGCAACTGCTGTGTCAACAGTTTTCATTGTATAGACCAGTGTCCAAACTGGAACCGTCTCTCCCTGGTACGGTATAGAACAGAACCATTAGCTCATGTTCTCTGGAATGCTCTTTTAGGCTTTATTACCCAAAGACATCGTAAATCTCCTCTGTCAGTGCTATCTCATAGAGGCCCATCCTCAGTAGAACACACACACAATAGTTAACAGAATACTCTATTCTGTCAAATATTACAACCATTATAATACAATACAAGCATTATAACATCATCTTGAAATTTTCCACAACAAGTAAACATGGGTAAGTGCCTAATTCCTTACATAAGGGAGAGCAGGCCATCTCTGTACTACAGAATGCGGGGCAAGTGGGAGACCGGGGTTCAAATCCCGGTTGGGGAGGAAGGAGTAGGCTGTCCTTGTAAATAAGAATTTGTTCTTAACTGATTCCATATGTGTTATTTCATAGTTGTGATGTCTTCACTATTATTCTACAATGTAGAAAATAGTGAAAATAAAGAAAAATCCTGCAATGAGTAGGTGTGTCCAAACTTTTGACTGGTACTTGCTTAATTAATTGGAGGATTCTAAATTGTTTGCCTTAATTAGACATTACTCAACACTAGTGAGACTCATTTCGCCTATGGTAGGCCTACAGTATATCAAAAAATATTTTTTTCAATGACGTGACTCTCCACCAATAATTACATTTAGAGGATTGGAGGACTAAATTAATATCTAAGGGCATTTTCCGTTAGATATTCTCAGATATTCTCACAGATCCTAAAGGGCTTTTATATCATTCTAAATAATTAATAATCACTTTGTTTAAAAAGTAACAATATTTTAGATATTTCGTTTTCATTTAATCTAGAGTGAGCGAGAAAAAGGCAATCTTGAACATGGGGTGAGACATTCTCACTAATTTGTAAATAAAGCCAGTACAACATGACGGTTGGGAGTAGGCTACAGGATTGAAGGATTCTAAATTGTTTGCCTTCATTAGACATAACTCAACTCTAGTGAGACTCATTTTGCCTATGGTAGGCCTACAGTATATAGATTATTTTAATTTTTTTTCAATAACGTGACTCTCTGCCAATAATTACATTTAGAGGATTGGAGGACTCTAAATTAATATCTAAGAGGCATTTTCCGTTAGATATTCTCACAGATCCTAAGAAACTTGCTTATAATTCTAAATTAATTAATAATAATAATGACTTTGTTTAAAAAGTAACAACATTTTGTAGATTTTGTTTTCATTTAACCTAAAGTGAGCGAGAAAAAGGCAAAAGAGCAGACATCACTTGCTTATATTTAGTCAACACATATCAAGAATATCATGGCATATTTGAACATGTAATTTGTAATGGATGCATAACTAAATAAACATCAGAACTTTGAAATAGTATTTTTATCATTATTTTATTAACCTCTCTAGGGCAGGTGGCACCAAATCGTCCCACCTACGTAACAGCCAGTTGAATCCTGTGGCGCGATTTTCAAATACCTTAGAAATGCTATTACTTCAATTTCTCAAACATATGACTATTTTACAGCTATTTAAAGACAAGACTCTCGTTAATCTAACCACACTGTCCGATTTCAAAAAGGCTTTACAACGAAAACAAAACATTAGATTATGTCAGGAGAGTACCCAGCCAGAAATAATCACACACCCATTTTTCAAGCTAGCATATAATGTCACAAAAACCAAAACCACAGCTAAATGCAGCACTAACCTTTGATGATCTTCATCAGATGACACTCCTAGGACATTATGTTATACAATACATGCATGTTTTGGTCAATCAAGTGCATATTTATCTCACAAACCAGCTTTTTACATTAGCATGTGACGTTCAGAACTAGCATTCCCACCGAACACTTCCGGTGAATTTACTAAATTACTCACGATAAACGTTCACAAAAAACAGAACAATTATTTTAAGAGTTATAGATACAGAACTCCTTCATGCAATCACGGTGTCCGCTTTTAAAATAGCTTTTCAGTGAAAGCACATTTTGCAATATTCTAAGTATATAGCTCGCCATCACGGGCTAGCTAATTTTACACCCACCAAGTTTGGTACTCACCAAACTCAGATTTACTATAAGAAAAATTGGATTACCTTTGCTGTTCTTCGTCAGAATGCGCTCCCAGGACTTCTACTTCAACAACAAATGTTGGTTTGGTTCCAAATAATCCATAGTTATATCCAAATAGCGGCGTTTTGTTCGCGCGTTCAAGACACTATCCGAAGGGTAACGAAGGGTGACGCGCGGATGCGTATCGTGACAAAAAATTTCAAAATATTCCATTACCGTACTTCGAAGCATGTCAAACGCTGTTTAAATTCAATTTTTATGCGATTTTTCTCGTAAAAAAAGCGATAATATTCCTACCGGGATTCGTCCTTTCCGTTCAAAGACAAAAGAATAAAAACATGGTGTCGCCTCGTGCATGCGCCTCCAGTCTCTGTTCTCTGATCGACCACTATCCAATTGCGCTACTGTTTTTCAGCCAGGGCCTGCAAAGACATCATTCAGCGGTTTGCCGCCTTCTGAGAGCCTGTGGGAGCCGTAGAAAGTGTCACGTTACAGCAGAGATCCTCAGTTTTCAATAAAGAGAGTGTAGAAGGTCAAGAAATGGTCAGAGAGCGCACTTCCTGTAAGGAATCTTCTCAGGTTTTGGCCTGCCAAATGAGTTCTGTTATACTCACAGACACCATTCAAACAGTTTTAGAATCTTTGGAGTGTTTTCTATCCAAAGCTAATACTTATATGCATATTCTAGTTTCTGGGCAGGAGTAATAATCAGATTAAATCGGGTACGTTTTTTATCCGGCCGTGAAAATACTGCCCCCTATCCATAACAGGTTAATGTCCCGTTGGTAGGATATTTGTGATCGTAGCTTGTCTATTTTGTTATCTAATGATTGTACATTGACTAATAGGATTGATGGTAGATCACCCACTCGCGTTGGATCCTTACAAGGCACCCCGACCTACGTCCCTGATATCTCTTTCTCATGCGAATGACGGGGAAGTAGGCCTTGTCGGGTGTCTAAAGTAAATCCTCTGTGGCCGCCTCGTTAAAGAAAAAACCTTCATCCAGTACGAGTTGAGTAATCGCTGTCCTGATATCCAGAAGCTCTTTTTGGCCATAAGAGACTGTAGCAGAAACATTATGTACAAAATAAGTTACCAATAATGTGAAAAAACACACACAATAGCACAATTGGTTGAGCCCATAAAACATCAGCCATCTCCTCCAGCGCCACTATATTTGGATGAAGTATGAATACTTTCTGAAGGCACTGCCGAGGTGGGGAATGAAAATAACCTACATAATAAATGCAGGGAATAAATGCTTTCTGTGAGGTTTTGGAGCCTAGGTAAATTATATTTCACTAGTTTATGACAAATGGACTGAAAGCTCAGGAGCTAATCTGAACTGAGCTGAACCAACAGTAAAGAGGTGGGGAATGAACTCATAATGGTGACTCATGGCATGAGATCTGTGAGAGATTTTAGCTAGAAGAGTCTGGGTACATGAAACATTTCACTTATTTAAATGGCAAAGGTGTCAAAACATTGCAATTCAATTTGAAACAAAGTATGGTTCTGAATGAAAGTGCTATTATCATCCATAATTTATGAGCATGTATGATATACCTCAAGGACGGGAAACTTTGATGGGGGTGAGGGCCACAATAAATCTGAACTCATCATGAGGGGGCCGCAGTTGCTTGCAAGTCTGCGTACCCACATCCATTCTCCCCCGCTCTCTTGACAGCGGAAAGAAATCTTTTTAGTTTTAGAGTTAATTTCATGCCATTCTACAAATGTTGTCATGGTGTGTAGAGAAAGTGTTGCAGTTGTATAAATCATTTCATGGAATTCTACTAATTTTTCCATTGGGCAGAGATGAACTGACTTGTTGGAAAGGTGTCATCGTAGGGACGATATGACGTTGAGGCCATTCTACTGCCAATGTTTGTCTACGAAGATTGCATGACTGTGTGCTCGATTTAATACACCTGTCAGCAACGGGTGTGGCTGAAATAGCCAACTCCACTAATTTGAGGGGGTGGAGTATAACATTTTGATGTTATAGCCTTATTTTAAAATGAATTAAATATTTTTTTTCCTTCATCAATCTACACACAATACCTCATAATGACAAAGCAAAAACAGGTTTTTAGATTTTTGGGCAAATGTATAAAAATTTAAATAAGTATTCAGTATTCAGACCCTTTACTCAGTACTTTGTTGAAGCACCTTTGACAGTGATTACAGCCTTGAGTCTTCTTGGGTATGACGCTACAAGTGTGGCACACCTTGGGGAGTTTCTCCCATTCTTCTCTGCAGATCCTGTCAAGCTCTGTCAGGTTGGATAGAGAGCGTCGCTGCACAGCTATTTTCAGGTCTCTCCAGAGATGTTTGATCGGGTTCAAGTCCAGGCTCTGGCTGGGCCATTCAAGGATATTCAGAGACTTGTCCCAAAGCCACTCCTGCATTGTCTTGTCTGTGTGCTTAGGGTCACTGTCGTGTTGGAAGGTGAACCTTCACCCCAGTCTAAGGTCTTGAGTGCTTTTGAATAGGTTTTCATCAAGGATCTCTCGGTACTTTGCTCCGTTCATTTTTACCTCAATCCTGACTAGTCTCCCAGTCCCTGCTGCTGAAAAAACATACCCACAGCATGATACTGCCATCACCATCCTTCACTGTAGAGATGGTACCAGGTTTCCTCCAGATGTGACGCTTGGCATTCAGGCGATCTATCTACTCAGAATATTGCAAAATGTGCTTTCACCGAAAAGCTATTTTAAAATCGGACACCTCGATTGCATAAAGGAGTTCTGTATCTATAATTCTTAAAATAATTGTTATGTTTTTTGTGAACGTTTATCGTGAGTAATTTAGTAAATTCACCGGAAGTGTTCGGTGGGAATGCTAGTTCTGAACGTCACATGCTAATTTAAAAAGCTGGTTTTGATATAAATATGAACTTGATTGAACAAAACATGCATGTATTGTATAACATAATGTCCTAGGCGTGTCATCAATAAGTGCATCGATGACGTCATCCCCACAGTGACCGTACGTACATACCACAACCGGAAGCCATGGATTACAGGCAACATCTGCACTGAGCTAAAGGGTAGAGCTGCCGCTTTCAAGGAGCGGGACTCTAACCCAAACGCTTATAAGAAATCCCACTATGCCCTCAGAAGAACCATCAAACAGGCAAACTGTTAATACAGGACTAAGATTGAATCGTACTACATCGGCTCCGATGCTTGTCGGATGTGGCAGGGCTTGCAAACTATTACAGACTACAAAGGGAAGCACAGTCGCGAGCTACCCAGTGACACAAGCCTACCAGACAAGCTGTATTACTTCTATGCTTGCTGTGAGGCAAGCAACACTGAAGCATGCATGAGAGCATCAGCTGTTCCAGATGACTGTGTGATCACGCTCTCCGTAGCCACTGTGAATAAGACCTTTTTTAACCTTTATTTAACTAGGCAAGTCAGTTAAGAACAAATTCTTCTTTTCAATGATGGCCTAGGAACAGTGGGTTAACTGCCTTATTCAGGGGCAGAACGCCAGATTATTGTACTTTGTCAGCTCGGGGATTCGATCTTGCAACCTTTTGGTTACTAGTCCAATACTCTAACCCCTAGGCTACGCTGCCGCCCCTTTAAAAAGGTTAACATTCACAAGGCCGCGGGGCCAGACGAATTACCAGGGCGTGTACAATAAGCATGCACTGACCAACTGGCAAGTGTCTTCACTGACATTTTCAACCTGTCCCTGACTGAGTTTGTAATAGCAACATGTTTCAAGCAGACCACCATAGTCCCTGTGCTCAAGAACACTAAGGTAACCTTCCCAAATGACCACTGACTCGTAGTACTTACGTCTGTAGCCATGAAGTGCTTTGAAAGGGTGGTAATGGCTCACATCAGCACTATCCCAGAAACCCTAGAACCACTCCAATTTGCATACTGCCCCAACAGATCCACAGATGATGCAATCGCTATTGCACTCCACACTGTCCTTTCCCAAAGCAACACCTACGTGAGAATGCTATTCACTGACTACAGCTCAACGTTCATTACCATAGTGCCATCAAAGCGCATCACTAAGCTAAGGACCCTGGGACTAAACACCTCCCTCTGCAACAGGATCCTGGACTTCCTGACGGGCTGCCCCCAGGTGGTAGGGGTAGGTAACAACACATCTGCCATGTTGATCCTCAACACAAGGGCCCCTCAGGGGTGCGTGTTCAGTCCCCTCCTGTACTCCCTGTTCACCCGTGACTGTATGGCCAGGCACGACTTCAACACCATCATTAAGTTTTCCGACGACACAACAGTGGTAGGCCTGATCACCGACAACAATGAAACAGCCTATAGGGAGGTCAGAGACCTGGCCGTGTGGTGCCAGGATAACAACCTCTCCCTCAATGTGATCAAGACAAAGGAGATGATTGTGGACTACAGGAAAAGGAGGACCGAGAATACCCCCATTCTCATCGACAAGGCCGTAGTTGATTAGGTTGAGAGCTTCAAGTTCCTTGGTGTCCACATCACCAACAAACTATCATGGTCCAAAGGGATGTGTTTAGTCGAAGGGTCCTTAGCTTAGTGATGAGCTTTGATGGCACCATTGTGCTGAACGTTGAGGAGACTGATGGGAATAGAACGATTTGGCATGGGCCTTCAGATCCTCAAAACGTTCTACAGCTGCACCATCGAGAGCATCCTAACTGGTTACATCACTGCCTGGTATGGCAACTGCTCGGCCTCTGACTGCAAGGCACTACAGAGGGTAGTGCGTTCAGCCCAGTACATCACCAGGGCCAAGCTTCCTGCCATCCAGGACCTCTACACCAGCATGTGTCAGAGGAAGGCCCTAAACATTGTCAAAGACTCCAGCCACCCTAGCCATAGACTGTTCTCTCTGCTACCGCATGGCAAATGGTACCGGAGTGCCAAGTCTAGATCCAAAAGGCTTCTTAACAGCTTCTATCCCCAAGCCTTAAGGCTCCTGAACAGCTAATCAAATGTCTACCCAGACTATTTGCATCCCCCACCCCCATTTTTACACTGCTGCTACTCTCTGGCTATTATCTATGCATAGTCATTTTAACTCTACCTACATGTATATATTATCTCAATAACCTCGACTAACCAGTGCCCCCGCACATTGACTCTGTACCGGTACCCCCTGTATATAGCCTCACTACTGTTATTTTATTGTTGTTCTTTAACTATTTGTTAGTTATCTATTTTTTACTTAACACTTATTTTTCTTAAAACTGCAATGTTGGTTAAGGGCTTGTAAGTAAGCATTCACTGTTGTAGTAGGCGCATGTGACATATAATATTTCATTTCATTTGATACCCCTTGACTCCCTTGACTTCCACATTTTGTTTTGTTACAGCCTGAATTCAAAATTGATTCAACAGATTTTTTGCCCACCCATCTATACACAATACCACATAATGACAAAGTAAAAACATGTTTTTCAAAGTCTTTGCAATTTACAAATGTATCATGCTATTAGGACGCTGAGAACATCCCCATAGCATGATGCTGCCACCAACATGCTTTATGGTAGGGTTGGTGTTGGTTTTCTCCAGACATAGCGCTTTGCATTCATGCCAAATAGTTACCTTTTTGTCTCATCAGACCACAGAATCTTTTGCCTCATGTTCTCAGAGTCTTTTATGTGGCTTTTGCAAGGTCCAGGCATGCTGTCATGTGCATTTTTCTCAGGAGTGACTTCGGTCTGGCGACTCAACCATAAAGCCCAGATTGCTGTAGGGACTGTTGTCCTTCTGGCAGGGTCTCCCATCTCAGCCAACAAACTCTGTAGTTCTGTCAGAGTAGTCAGTGGGTTCTTAGTCACCTCCCTGACCACTTTTGTTTTGTTTTCAATTATATGTCGTTGACGAGGACAGCGTAGACAAGCTGTGAAGACATCTTTGTTTTTGCCACGCAGGGTGTGAGGGAGACATTAGCAATTCAAATAGGCCAAAGTTGCCGCTTCCTGTTTTTCCCGTCCTCTCGACCATCCTCTCAACCATTTTTCCTCTCCTGCAGGAGTATGCAGGAGTATGTTGCTTAATACATGTGCTGTTTCTCTCTCTCTTACTGTGTGTAATCAAACACACAGTGACACAAAGTAACGCTAACAGAGCAAGTAAAGAGAGCGCAGTGGTAGGTAGCAGGAGAGAGCAGAGCACTGAGACGTTGAGACAAGCGGCCATCCTTTGAGCTAGCTCTGCTGGCAAGTTTTAGCCTTCCCTTGTACTGCCACTGAATCTCCCCACAGATTGAGTTGATCACTGAGATCCAGCGATCCAACTCATCACTGAGATCTATCAGTCTGTATTTGGACACCTTCATCTCTCTTCAGTTCTGCTTCCTAGCATGGCCTGCTTTGTCCTTGACATTGAGGGGGTGGATGTACAGCATGAGAGGGAGGGAAGGCTCAGGTGGGTTCTGTTAAGGATGGTGCAGTGTTGTTTTTAAACTAGGCAAGTAATTTAAGAACAAATTTATTATTTACAATGATGGCCTACCCCAGCCAAGCCCTAACCCGGACGATGCTGGGACAATTGGGCGCCGCCCTATGGGACTCCCAATCACAGCCGGTTGTGATACAGCCTGGAATCGAACCAGTCTGTAGTGACACCTCTAGCACTGAGATGCAGGGCCTTAGACCACTGCGCTACTTGGGAGTGTTACAAAACCTTCAGCTAGAAATGTTGTGTCCACTTGGCATAGCGCAAATGACAACACCTAAATGGCATAGGGCCTGAGTGACTGAGTAACGCGGAGGATGTCCAATCACATTCCCTCACAGACATGGGTGTGATGATTACATGTTTGTGACAGGTCCTGGAAGGTCAATGAGAGGGTCATTGGCAGAAGAGAGTATATCTGGCCCGTGTGTGTGTGTGTGTGTGTGTGTGTGTGTGTGTGTGTGTGTGTGTGTGTGTGTGTGTGTGTGTGTGTGTGTGTGTGTGTGTGTGTGTGTGTGTGTGTGTTTGTGTGTGTGTGTGTGTGAGAGACATGTCTTATGAGGTCAATGGAAGGGCTATTGGCAGTAGAGCTCCAGTATGTCTTGGCTTCAATACATCCACATGCTTTTTTTTCAGTACATCATGGAGTCATCATGAAGTCAGTAGAAAATAAAGGGGAGGGCAGAACTTTGAGTGGGAGAGTGAGAAAGTGACAAAGTGACAATTGTAATAAGTGTGCGCGCTGCACCACTGCTTAATCAAATCAAAGTGTATTGTTCATATACACACATTTAGCAGATGATATTGCGGGTGTAGCGAAATGCTTGTGTTCCTAGCTCCAACAGCTAATAGCTATAAGAAATCTAAGATGTGTCAAATAAATTATATCTAGCTCAGGGCTCCAGCTATGCATTTGGTTTGCTAACTTGATAGCTAAAGTAATTGGCTAGATGTCAAGATCAAGCTCCTTGGTTACAGCAGAGACATTAAATCCCCTCCTGGAACAACATCCCTGTTGCCTAAATTGTTTTGTGTGTCAAAAAAACACACCCGCGGTAATACCGTATATCCCGGTATGGTACAGAAACAGTATGACGGTATGATAATCTGGATACCGCCAAACCCTAACACACACACACACACACACACACACACACACACACACACACACACACACACACACACACACACACACACACACACACACACACACACACACCCTCTCCCACACCCTGGCCCATCTGGTTTCTCCAGACTGCCTTTTCTGACCAAGCTTATTTTAAGACAACAACAGCGCTGATTACCAAATAATCATTGTTCTCTTTTGGGCTATCTTGACTTGGCCTACAGATGTAGGACCTCCATTTTAGTCAGTTTCCTACAGCAGAAAATATATATAATATGTGGATTATAATGAATTACATTTTTGTAGGCGTTTATACATTTTGTAAGGGAAAATCAAGTCTGAAAGAAACGATTAGGTTACATGTGATTGTCCAATTTTACTACGTCATGCCCGGGTCAGTGTTGTCATGCAGTTTCAGTATTTATGACGTGTTGCAGGGTTGGGGTCAATTCCATTTCAATTCCAGAAGTAAACAAAATTCCAATGTAACTTTATTAATTGAAAGGCATTGAAGATAAATGCAATTGGAATCTCAGTATACTTTCTGAATTGACTGGAATTTGTATTAAATTGACCCCAACCCTGATGTGTTGGTATCTACAGATGTAGGATCTTAATTTGATCACCCTGGTGCAGGAGGTTAAACCCCCTAGAGTTGATGTCTGCTCCCCCACGGAAATTTGAATTAGCATAATGTAAAAAGCCTCGTCGGACTCGTCTGAAGTCAGTATAGCCGATCTGCCAACTTCTGTCTGTATCGTCCGAAAAGTTTGGGCATCACACTAATATTACCCCTCTGTTCAAAGGTGAGACTTTCACTAACACGTACATATCTAGGACGCCCACAGGCCTCACAAGACTCGTCTGAAGGTCCCCTGGTACCAGTTGAAAAAAATGAAGGGAAGTACATATGGAGACTGTTTAGTACCAAAAAATATATATATTTATAATGTTTCCTGATCTTTCTTATTTCTTTTAGATATAGGACAGCCACTTCAGAACAAAGTTCCTTTAGATTGTTCACTACATGTCGTTCCATGTAGTGAATCTGTTATTCACTGTGTTAGTATGGTCTAATAGCAGTAAGGCCAAATACAATATTTAATCCCAAAAAGTTATATATTTTTTTGAATACTTCAAGGGGTAGTACTTTTTTTTTTTTTTACGGAATAGGGTTAAAAAGGTTTCTGAAGTTTGTAATTTCCACTTTGAAATTACGAAAAATGTATTAACCCCTACAACAATTTCCGTTAATTATAATCCACATATTTTCCTGCTGTAGCAAACTGGCTCACATTAAGATCCTACATCTGTAGCTGTGAAAGGAATTCTGATGAAAGTTGTCTTCTATAATATTTGTTGCTCGCTTAGTAGTTATTCAGCAATTATGACTACTGAATTAACTTTCCTTCCAGACTCACATTAACGATAAGACTGTCGTGCGATATAATTTCAAATACCTTGACTTTATAATAACAGTGAGAAGGAGGTGCAAATGTTCTGCAAGGGGCAAAACCTTCCTCGTTGTTGCTTGAATATCTTGAATTACATTAGGCCCATTTGTTTTTCCAGACCTTGACTCTACAGCATTCAACAGCATTCCAACTTGCTATTTGTCCCCCCCCCAGGGCAATAATGTAGAAAAACGAAAGGTCACCATTTTTCAACTGCCTGTGGAATTTGTTAAGAATAAAATTAATGTCTTAATCTGCCATTAAAACCATACCTTAAGAACCCATTAAAACTCAATTAAATGCATGCATTAGTGACTTTTTGGAAACGGTCGTCGTAGTGAATGGACCAAGGTGCAGCGGGTACGTGAATGCTCATGTTTATTTTACAAAATAAAACACGATAACAATGAACGGCCAACAAACAGTCTTGCATGCAACACACAGCTACGCAAAGAACAACTTCCCACAAAACCCAAACAAAACACACCCCTCTATATAGGACCTTCAATCAGAGGCAACGAGGAACAGCTGCCTCCAACTGAAGGCCAAATCAATAAACTAAACATAGAACTAAAAAGACTAGACTAGAACATAGAAATATACTAACATAGAACATAGCCCAAAACCCCCGGAAAACACTAACCAAACACCCCTCTACATAAACACACACCCCGAAACACATAAAACAAATACCCCCCTGCCACGTCCTGACCAAACTACAGTAACAAACAACCCCTTTACTGGTCAGAACGTGACACTTTTAAAGCAGTTTATGGAGAAAAGAAATCCTATCACCTTAAAAATAGATAATAATTACCTCATCAACCCCTCGGATTGGGTCCTTCATGTTGTGGGGGACGAGGGACAAGGCAATCGACAGGTTCAACAATATGTTGCATTTTAAATTTTTAACAAATGGGTGATAGCTGGTTTGTCATGTGAAACTGGAACTTTGTGAATTTTCACTCAAACACTTCCAGATTTTTTGCAGAAATAGAGTAATTGGCACTTTGGCCAAAATGGATAATGGAATAATGAGCCAGGAGAGAAATAATGGGTTTCCTATGCAAATGAGAACTAATTAGCAGATAGAGTGGAGCTCATAGAAGTGTGAGGAGATTCTATTTTGTTCTGATCCAATGTCAGCCAACCCTTTTCTCCAGACCTGTTCAGTCACACTGTAGATTGGCTTTTATTCCAGCAGCGCCCTGGTTCGCTCTGATTAAGCAACATGATCGTTATCGTGTCTCTCTCTATCTCTAGCTCTCTCGTTCCCTCCCTCTGTCTGCTCATGTCATCTCATGTCTCCACGGTTAAATCCAGTTTATTTTGAATAGATGATATGGGTATTAGTAAAGCATAGTGTGTCACAACTTCCTCTGAAGTCGGGTCCTCTCCTTGTTCGGGCGGCGCTCGGTCTTCTAGCCATCGTCGATCCACTTTTCATTTTCCACTTGTCTTGTCTTGTGTTTCCACACACCTGGTTTAAATTCCCTCATTTACTTGTTGTGTATTTAACCCTCTGTTCTCCCCATGTCTTTGTGTGGGATTGTTTATTGTAGTGCTAGTGCACGTTCCCCGTGAGCGCACGACGGGTTATTTTTGTGCCCATTTATCTTGTTGTTCTGGATGCTGTTGGTTTTGCTTAATTAATCTCTGGTTAAGTTCTGCTCTCCTGCGCCTGACTTCTCTGCCGCTGATTACGCACCCCGCTACGTAGTGTGGATGGGGGTTCAACTGTAACTAAAAAAATTTTTTTAAAGGAAAATGCTTTACGTGTTAATTTAATAACACATGTATGGCTGGAAGTGTTAAACTGGAAGTGTTAGAAATCGTGAACTCAACATTACTGTTAAGTTTAAATAAGCAGTTGTTTGATCATTACAAGCTTTGAAATGTGCTATTATTGTGGCTAGTGCATTGGCTTGGCTATGCCCTCTTCTGAACTTATTCCCCCTGCGTACAGCAACCTTATATTTTTTGCCATTTCACTGTGGTCTGTTTGCTTTGGACGATGTCCAAGACAAATAATGAATACCCCAACATATGTTAATTACACTTTTACACCGTATTGTACAGTGATTGAAATTCTTCTGTGGCCAAAAAGGCTGCGGCTCTCCTCTCTACTACTGCTTTAAAATTTGATTTTTGGATAGTTGTAGTATGCTTGCGCTCTAACCACAATTTGAAGTATTTTCTGGACTGTTGAAAGGGTGCTCAGTCTTTGGAATGTAAAACTGAAATACTGAGCTTCAGGTTAGTAACTTAATTCCTTTCAATAATTGTTAAAAATGTCGCGTTTCAGAGCAATCATCTTTGTCCGAGAACTATTAATATTTGAATCCTTGTATCTTAACATATTTTTCCCCCCTTCTCTTTTCTCTGTCTCCAGATCTTCCATATGACCTACGACCTGGCCAGTGCTGTGGTAAGAATATTTAATCTGATAGGGATGATGCTACTGCTCTGCCACTGGGATGGTTGTCTACAGTTCCTGGTTCCCCTCCTACAAGATTTCCCCCAAGATTGCTGGGTGTCACTAAATGGTATGGTTGTAAGTATTATACCCTACATCTTTTTTTTTTCTTTCATAGTTGGAAATGTTAAAACATTGGTACCAGTTGGAATTCCTTTAAAAAGGTAGGTAGCATAAAGGTAACCACATATAACATATGGATTTGCATTAGTATACACATCAAAAGTCCCAAATGCAAAACTCTGTTCTATTTTTTGAGTTATTACATTACATTTTTAACATATTACATTATGTTACTTAACGATGAAAGCTCCTTAAATCTCTTAATCAATCAGAGACGATTACTGCTGTCAGGCAGCACTGTCGTAAAAAAATGTTGGCTCTTAGATGGCAATCACCTCACACTCTCACAATTTGGTACTATTAGAAGTTATAACTTTAGAATTATCGACAGCGAGAAGGTGCAAGTCAAGGAATAATTGAGGCCTGGACAAATATACTTGACTCTGTAAAGAATAAGTTAGGTATGACACTACAAGCTTTGCACACCTGTATTTGGAGAGTTTCTCCCATTCTTCTCTGCAGATCCTCTCAAGCTCTGTCTGGTTGGACGGGGAGCGTCGCTGCACAGCTATTTTCAGGTCTTAGCCAGAGCCAGACTCAAGGGCATTCAGAGACTTGTTCCGAAGCCACTCCTGTATTGTCTTGGCTGTTTGCTTACGGTCGTTGTCCTGTTGGAAGTTGAACCTTTGCCCCAGTCTGATGTCCTGAACACTCTGGATTTTATCAAGGATCTCTCCATACTTTGCTCCGTTCATCTTTCCCTCGATCCTGACTAGTCTCCCAGTCCCTGTCACTGAAAAACATCCCCACTGTCTTGTTCTGACCAGTAAAGGGGTAATTTGTTATTGTAGTTTGGTCAGGACATGGCAGGATGGTATTTATTTGTGTTATGTGGTTCGGGGTGTGTGTTTATGTAGAGAGGTGTTTGGTTAGTGTTTTCCAGGGTTTTTGGGCTATGTTCTATGTTAGTATATTTCTATGTTCTAGTCTAGTCTTTTAGTTGTATGTTTAGTTTATTGATTTGGCTTTCAATTGGAGGCAGCTGTTCCTCGTTGCCTCTGACTTCCCACCAACAACGGACCAAGCAGCGGGGAAAGGAGCAACAAAGGATTTATGTAGGCTTCCAGTGCGTCAGCCCAGTCCAACTCGTCCTGTTCCTGCTCCCCACACTTGCCTTGGGGTGCGTGTATCCAGTCTGGCATCTCCAGTTCCAGCCCCACGCACCAGGCCTCCAGTGCGTCAGCCCAGTCCAACTCGTCCTGTTCCTGCTCCCCGCACTAGCCTTGGGGTGCGTGTCTCCAGTCTGGTACCTCCACTACCAGCCCCACGCATCAGGCTTTCAGTGCGCAGTCCCCGTCCAGAGCTTCCGACGACAGTACCCCGTCCAGAGCTTCCGACGACAGTACCCCGTCCAGAGCTTCCGACGACAGTACCCCGTCCAGAGTGTCCGGAAACAGTGCCCCATCCAGAGTGTCCGGCGACAGTGCCCCATCTAGAGACGGCCCACAGTCCGGAACCGAGTGAGACGGCCCACAGTCCGGAACCGAGTGAGACGGCCCACAGTCCGGAACCGAGTGAGACGGCCCACAGTCTGGAACCGAGTGAGACGGCCCACAGTCCGGAACCGAGTGAGACGGCCTACAGTCCGGAACCGAGTGAGACGGCCTACAGTCCGGAACCGAGTAAGACGGCCTACAGTCTGGAACCGAGTGAGACGGCCTACAGTCCGGAACCGAGTGAGACGGCATACAGTCCGGAATCGGCGCAGCCAGAGTCGACCTACAGTCTGGAGCTTCCAGAATCGTCCGTCTGCCCGAGGTCTACAGCGAAGTGCATCAGCCCGAGGTCTACAGCGATGCACTTCAGCCAGAGGCATTCAGCGGGGGTGACAGGTTAGGTGGGGGACTAAGGCCAGAGCCTGAGCCACCTCAGCAGTAGGAGGATTGGGGAGGGGGTGGTGTAGCACAGGAACCGTCGGTGACGGCAGCCACCCTCCCTTCCCTCCCTTTAGTTTGGAGTGTTTATTTTGTGTTTATTTTTTTTGTGTGAGGTGCATCCGGGGTCTGCACATTTGGGGGGGTACTGTCACGTTCTGACCAGTAAAGGGGTTATTTATTATTGTAGTTTGGTCAGGGCGTGGCAGGGGGGTATTTGTTTTATGTGGTTCGGGGTGTGTGTTTTCCGGGGGTTTTGGGCTATGTTCTATGTTAATATATTTCTATGTTCTAGTTGAATCTTTTAGTTGTATGTTTAGTTTATTGATTTGGCCTTCAATTGGAGGCAGCTGTTCCTCGTTGCCTCTGATTGAAGGTCCTATATAGAGGGGTGTGTTTTGTTTGGGTTTTGTGGGAAGTTGTGGTTGCATAGCTGTGTTTAGCCTGTAATCCTGTTCGTTCGATCGTTTTCTTGTTTTGTTTGTTTACGTGTTCAATAAAGTTAAGATGAGCACTCAACCCGCTGCATTTTGGTCCACTACCTACGACGACCGTTACACCCACAGCATGATGCTGCCACCACCATGCTTCACTGTAGGGATGGTATTGGCGATGTGATGTGTGGTGCCTGGTTTCCTACAGATGTGACGCTTGGCATTCAGGCCAAAGAGTTCAATCTTGATTTCATCAGACCAGAGAATCTTGTTTCTCATGTTCTGAGAGTCCTTTAGGTGCCTTTTGGCTAACTCCAAGCGGGCTGTCATGTGCTTTTTAATGAGGAGTGGCTTCCATCTGGCCAATCTACAATAAAGGCCTGATTGGTGGAGTGCTGCAGAGATGGTTGTCCTTCTGGAAGTTTCTCACCTCTCCACAGAGGAACTCTGGAGCTCTGTCAAAGTGACCATCAGGTTTTGGTCACCTCACTGACCAAGGCCCTTTCCCCGATTGCTCAGTTTGGCCTGGCGACCAGTTCTAGGAACAGTCTTGGTGGTTCCAAACTTCTTCCATTGAACAATGATGGAGGCCACGGTCTTGGGGACCTTCAAAGCTGCACACATTTTTTGGTACCCTTCCCCTTGACATAATCCTGTCTCGGAGCTCTACAACTATTCCTTCTACCTCATGGCCTGGTTTTTGCTCTGAAATGCACTGTCAACTGTGGGACCTTATATAGACAGCTGTGGGACTTTCAAAATCATGTCCAATCAATTGAATTTACCACAGGTGGACTCCAATCAATTTGTAGAAACATCTCAAGGATGATCAATGGAAACAGGATGCACCTGAGCTCAATTTCGAGTCTCATAGCAAAGAGTTGGAATACTTTTGTATATAAGGTCTTTCTGTTTTTTATTTTTAACAAATTTGCAAAAATGTCAAATGTGGAAAAATGCAAAAAATCTAAATTCTTTACGAATGCACTGAACATACAAACAATATATACAGTATACACACCCCTTTCCTTTTACCAATTTTTTTGCATTACAGCCTGAATTTAAAATGGACCGGTTGCATGGACTGCAACAATAGTGTTTAACTTCTTAAAGTATAGGGGGCAGTATTTTCACGGCCGGATAGAAAACACTCTGAAGTTTCTAAAACTGTTTGAATGATGTCTGTGAGTATAACAGAACTCATATGGCAGGCAAAAACCTGAGAAAAATCCAATCAGGAAGTGGAAAGTCTGAGAATTGTAGTTCTTCTTTTGAATCTCTATCGAAACTACAGTGTCTGTGGGGTCACATTACACTTCCTAAGGCTTCCATTGGCTGTCAACAGCCATCAGAAAGTTCTTTCAGCATTCTCCTGTCAATGGGCAGAGAATAGTAGCTCAGTCAATCAGTGGACTGCCTGGGGACAAAGGGATTGGATATGCACGATCCCGCGAGGCGCCGTTCCTTCTTTCTCTTCTTGAATGAAAATGCTATTGTCCGGTTGGAATATTATCGTATTTTTACATAAAAAATACCATAAAGATTGATTTTAAACAACGTTTGACATGCTTCTAAGTACAGTAATGGAAAATGTTGACTTTTTGTCTCTGGTACCGCGCTAGCGCGTTATGCCATTGGATAGTGCTCTGTACGCACGAACAAAACGGAGGTATTTGGACATAAATATGGATTATTTCCAACAAAAACAACATTTATTGTGGAAGTAGCAGTCCTGGGAGTGCATTCGGATGAAGATCCGAAAAGGTAAAAGAATATTTATAATACCAATTCTGAGTTTAGGTGACCCCGAACTTGGCGGGTGTCTGTATAGCTTGCTGTGATGGCGAGCTATGTACTCAGAATATTGAAAAATGTGCTTTCTCCGAAAAGCTTTAAAATCTGACACAGCGGTTGCATCCAGGAGTAGTCTATCTATAATTCTTTAAATGATTGTTAATAACCTCTTACATCTAGACGTTCCGCTAGCGGAACACCTGCTCCAATATCCAATGATGGGCGTGGCTCGAAATACAAAGTCCTCGAAAATCCGAAAACATGCTCCTGGTGGCGGATGGTCTCCTGAGGGATCTCCTCCCAGACCTGGACTAAAGCATCCGCCAACTCCTGGACAGTCTGTGGTGCAACATGGCATTGGTGGATGGAGCGAGACATGATGTCCCAGATGTGCTCAATTGGATTCAGGTCTGGGGAAGGGGCGGGCCAGTCCATAGCATCAATGCCTTCCTCTTGCAGGAACTGCTGACACACTCCAGCCACACGAGGTCTAGCATTGTCTTGCATTAGGAGGAACCCAGGGCCAACTGCACCAGCATATGGTCTCACAAGGGGTCTGAGGATCTCATCTCAGTACCTAATGGCAGTCAGGCTGCCTCTAGCGAGCACATGGAGGGCTGTGCGGCCCCCCAAAGAAATGCCACCCCACACCATGACTGACCCACCGCCAAACCGGTCATGCTGGAGGATGTTGCAGGCAGCAGAACGTTCTCCACGGCGTCTCCAGACTCGGTCACGTCTGGCACGTGCTCAGTGTGAACCTGCTTTCATCTGTGAAGAGCACAGGGTGTCAGTGGCAAATTTGCCAATCTTGGTGTTCTCTGGCAAATGCCAAACGTCCTGCACGGTGTTGGGCTGTAAGCACAACCCCCACCTGTGGACGTCGGGCCCTCATACCACCCTCATGGAGTCTGTTTCTGACCGTTTGAGTAGACACATGCACATTTGTGGCCTGCTGGAGGTCATTTTGCAGGGCTCTGGCAGTGCTTCTCCTGCTCCTCCTTGCACAAAGGCGGAGGTAGCGGTCCTGCTGCTGGGTTGTTGCCCTCCTACGGCCTCCTCCACGTCTCCTGATGTACTGGCCTGTCTCCTGGTAGCGCCTCCATGCTCTGGACTCTATGCTGACAGACACAGCAAACCTTCTTGCCACAGCTCGCATTGATGTGCCATCTTGGATGAGCTGCACTACCTGAGCCACTTGTGTGGGTTGTAGACTCCGTCTCATGCTACCACTAGAGTGAAAGCACCGTCAACATTCAAAAGTGACCAAAACATCAGCCAGGAAGCATAGGAACTGAGAAGTGGTCTGTGGTCCCCACCTGCAGAACCACTCCTTTATTGGGGGTCTCTTGCTAATTGCCTATAATTTCCACCTGTTATCTATTCCATTTGCACAACAGCATGTGAAATTTATTGTCAATCAGTGTTGCTTCCTAAGTGGACAGTTTGATTTCACAGAAGTGTGATTGACTTGGAGTTACATTGTGTTGTTTAAGTGTTCCCTTTATTTTTTTGAGCAGTGTATTTCTAAAACTAAAATCATTGTATGTGGGACTAAACATTCACTGAACCCTAAACCTCAACTAAATTTTGTAATAAATAATGTGGAAATTGAGCAAGCTGAGATGACTAAACTGCTTGAAGTAACCCTAGATTGTAAACTGTCATGGTCAAAACATATTGATACAATAGTAGCTAAAATGGGGAGAAGTATGTCCATAATAAAGCGCAGCTCTGCCTTCTTAACAACACTATAAACAAGGCAGTTCCTACAGGCCCTAGTTTTGGTGCACCTTGACTACTGTTCAGTTGTGTGGTCAGGTGCCACAAAAAAATTGCAATTGGCTCAGAACAGGGCAGCACGGCCGGCCCTTGGATGTACACAGAGCTAATATTAATAATATGCAAAGTGGAGGAGAGATTGACTTCATCACTACTTGTATTTATGAGAGGTATTGCCATGTTGAATGCACCAAGCTGTCAGTCTAAACTACTGGCACACAGCTTGCATACCCCTCAAGACATGCCACAAGAGGTCTCTTTACAGTCCCCAAGTCCACAGTACTACATAGAGCAATGACTACATGGAACTCTATTCCACATCAAGTAACTGATGCAAGCAGTAAAATTAGATTTTAAAAACAGCAACACAAACATAGGCACAGACACATGCATACACACACACGATAACATACGAATTATACACACACATAATGTACACAACAATTTAGTACTGTAGATATGTGGTAGTGGTGGAGTAGGGGTACGGTTGCACATTTTGGGGAATATTCGGAGTTGGAAACTTTCCTTGGGAATTAAAGGGAATATATGAGAATTAACGGAAATATATGCAAATTACTATTAATACCATTTAAATGTAGATGTTTTTTGCATTGGATATATTTACCATAGCATATGGAGACAGAAACAAACCTTTTATCTTATCATAAGTAGACATAATTGCAAATGATTAAATCCTTCCAATAGAAATGAGAAAAACAATTTAGTTACGAATTGAACTTGAATTAAACGAGTTGACTCTTCACATGGGATGATTTCACTGAACAACAAAAGAAAGGCTTTGGTTGTCTTCCTCTCAGGCTTCCATGTCTTCTCCCAGGATCTCCTCAATGTCCACCTCTTGAACATTATACTCTGAGGCCTCATCTTTACTGTCACTTTCCAAACTTGTTGAGGATGGCTCGTTGTCAGGCTCAAAAAGCCTCAAATTTGCCCAGATGGCCACCATTTTTTCAACCCTTGTATTAGTCAGCCTGTTGTGTGCTTTGGTGGGTGTGTTCCCAACTAGGACCAGTTGCACTCTAAGGTTGCTGATGTTGGTGGTATTTGGAGGATGATGGAGGCAACAGGGGAAAGAGCCTCAGATCCACAAAGTCTCTTCCACCAGGTGGCTGCTGAGATATGTTGGCACAACTGCCTTATTGCATCTCCATCCTAAAGCCCTTGCTTGGAAGTGGAGTTCGTCAGACTGCCAAGAACCTTGCTATCATCCAGGCCAAGGTGGCGAGACACGGTAGTGATGACAACATAGGCCTTGTTGATCTCTGCACCAGACAGGATGCTCTTGCCTGCATACTTGGGGTCCAACATGTATGCTGCAGCGTGTATGGGCTTCAGGTAGAAGTCTTCACGCTTTTTGATGTATTTCAGAAATTCAGTTTCCTCTGCTTGGAGCAACAGTGAGGTGGGCAGGGCAGTACGGATTTCTCCTCTTACATCTGCAAGCAGAGTCTGAACATCAGACAGGATGGTATCGTCTCCCTCAATCCGTGCAATGGCTACTGCTAAAGGTTTCAGGAGTATCAGGCTGCTTACCACTCTCTCTCAAAATACATCATCCAGGAGGATCCTCTGGATGGGGCTGTCCATATGGTCATTTCTTGGAGAGACTCCTTCCCCTCCAGGAGACTGTCAAACATGACAACACCACCCCAATGGGTGTTGCTGCGCAGCTTCAATGTGGTGCTCTTATTCTTCTCACTTAACTTGGTGAGGTAGATTGCTGTTATAACTTGATGACCTTTCACATACCTAACCTTGGCTCTCTTGTAGAGTGTATCCATTGTTTTCAGTGCCATGATGTCCTTGAGGAGCAGATTCAATGCATGAGCAGCACAGCCAATGGGTGTGATGTGAGGGTAGGACTCCTCCACTTTAGACCAAGCAGCCTTCATGTCCGCAGCATTGTCTGTCACCAGTGCAAATACCTTCTGTGGTGCAAGGTCATTGATGACTGCCTTCAGCTCATCTGCAATGTAGAGACCAGTGTGTCTGTTGTCCCTTGTGTCTGTGCTCTTGTAGAATACAGGTTGAGGGGTGGAGATTATGTAGTTAATTATTCCTTGCCCACAAACATTCGACCACCCATCAGAGATGATTGCAATACAGTCTGCTTTCTCTATGATTTGCTTGGCCTTCACTTGAACTCTGTTTAACTCTGCATCCAGCAAATGAGTAGATAAAGCATGTCTGGTTGGAGGGGTGTATGCTGGGCAAAGAACATTCAGAAATCTCTTCCAATACACATGGCCTGTGAGCATCAGAGGTGAACCAGTTGCATACACAACTCGAGCAAGACATTCATCAGCATTTCTCTGACTACGTTCCTCCATTGAGTCAAAAACATTTCTGATTCCAGGAGGACCATTAGCTGTTGCTATCGATAAGGGGTCTGATTCATCATGTTCACCTCGAAAAAAAGTAGAGGGACTTTTGTCAGAAGTTGCTTGTTGTGAGCACTGAGGGAACTTTATGCACTTGGCCAGATGATTCTGTATCTTTGTTGCATTATTCACATATGATTTGGCACAGTATTAGCAAATGTACACAGCTTTTCCTTCTACATTAGCTGCAGTGAAATGTCCCCAAACATCAGATAGCAGAGGTGTGGACTCGAGTCACATGACTTGGACTCGAGTCAGACTCGAGTCACAATATAATAACTTGCATCTCGACTTTGACTTTAACACCAATGACTCGTGACTAAACTTGGACTTGAGCCTTTTGACTCGACCTGACTTGATACCCTCCCCGAGCCAAAATATTAAAAATTATGCTATTAAAAGTGTGCAGCGCATCAACTCTTCATTTAACGGATTACAGTTTGAATTGGACAGCAGCCAATCAAATTGTGCCAGCTGAGAATAAGTTGCGCATGACAGTGCAGAGGAATGTCGGCGGGTGAATTCAGATGGAGAGCTTGGAAAGATGATACCCAAAATTATTATTTTCGGATATAAAGACACTGTATCAACAAAAAACGGATTGCAACTTGAAAAACATGCGGGAAGAAAATGACAGACGGAGGCGCAACAACATCCATTTTGTTCGACATTTGAAGCTGCACAAAGAATCGTAAGTCGTGGCTAATATAGCCGACAGCTATATCATTCATAACTTTGCTAGTGTAGCATGTTGGCTAATGTAAAACAATGAGCCTCCACACAGTCAGTCAGTGAGTTGCACCCTCTCTTGAGCTGCAACTGGCTAGGCAGTTTGTAGCCTAAGTCCTGCCTGATGTTACGGCTGTTCCTAAAACCATTGACGTATGTTAGCCTACTGTAACCACATACGCAGTGTGTGTGTGTGTGTGTGTGTGTGTGTGGTGTGTGTGTGTGTGTGAAGGTTGGGAGATTATGTACAAGCCTACATCGCCCGATTGCGCCCCATAGCGATAGTCGATCGCTATTGGTGGGGGGAGGGGGGTCTTTCTTATGGCTACCCATGTATTTCCATGTAAATATAAAGTTAATTTGGAATATAATAAATATATTTTTTAAAAGCATTCATGATTTGCGTAAATGTAATATACTATCTATTACTCTTGTTAAAAATATGAAATGCTATTACATTTGGTGAAGAGCACATTATGACTTGTTTAGGACTCGAAACTCAAAGCTTACATACACTTAGGTTGGAGTCATAAAAACTTGTTTTTCAACAACTCCACAAATTTCTTGCTAACAAACTATAGTTTTGGCAAATCGGTTCGGACATCTACTTTGTGAATGACACAAGTAATTTTTCTAACAATTGTTTACAGACAGATTATTTCACTGTATCGCAATTCCAGTGGGTCAGAAGTTTACATACATTAAAACCTCTTACATCTACACGTTCCGCTAGCGGAACGTCTGCTCCAATATCCAATGATGGGCGGGGCGCGAAATTCAAACTCCTCTAAATCCGAAAACTTACACTTTTCAAACATATGACTATTTTACAGCTATTTAAAGACAAGACTCTCCTTTATCTAACCAAACTGTCCGATTTCAAAAAGGCTTTACAGCGAAAGCAAAACATTACATTATGTCAGCAGAGTACCCAGCCAGGAATAATCACACAGCCATTTTTCAAGCTAGCATATCATGTCACATAAACCCAAACCATATCTAAATGCAGCACTAACCTTTGATGATCTTCATCAGATGACACACCTAGGACATTGTGTTATACAATACATGCATGTCTGTTCAATCAAGTTCATATTTATATCAAAAACCAGCTTTTTACATTAGCATGTGACGTTCAGAACTAGCATTCCCACCGAACACTTCCGGATTTTACTAAATTACTCACGATAAACGTTCACAAAAAGCATAACAATTATTTTAAGAATTATAGATACAGAACTCCTCTATGCACTCGATATGTCCGATTTTAAAATAGCTTTTCGGATGAAGCACATTTTGCAATAATGTAAGTACATAGCCCGGCGTTACAGGGCTAGCTATTTAGACACCCTGCAAGTTTAGCCTTCACCAAAATCACATTTCCTATAAGAAAAATGTTCTTACCTTGCTTGTTCTTCATCAGAATACACTGCCAGGACTTCTACTTCAATAACAAATGTAGGTTTGGTCCCAAATAATCCATCGTTATATCCAAACAGCGACGTTTTGTTCGTGCGTTCTAGACACTATCCCAACGCTAAATCTCGGCCACGAGCATGACGCAAAATATGACAAAAAATTTCTAAATATTCCATTACCGTACTTCGAAGCATGTCAACCGCTGTTTAAAACCAATATTTATGCAATTTATCTCGTAGAGAAGCGATAATATTCCGACCGGGAATCTGCCTGTCTGTAAACTGAGGAAAAAACCGAAAGCCGGGGGCGGGGCGTGTCACGCGCCTAAGGCTTAGTCCATTGACTGACCACTCAGCTTTTGCTCTCGTGTGCTTCAGCCAGGGCTTTGAATTACATCATTCCTGTTTTTCCCGGGCTGTGAGACTCCATTGTTGACGTGAGAAGTGTCACGTAAGAGCAGAGATCCATTGTAAACGATAGAGATAATCAAGAAGGGCAAGAAATGTTCAGACAGGGTACTTCCTGAACAGAAGCATCTCAGGTTTTTGCCTGCCATAGGAGTTCTGTTATACTCACAGACACCATTCAAACAGTTTCAGAAACTTTGGAGTGTTTTCTCTCCAAAGCTAATAATTATATGCATATTCCAGTTTCTGGGCAGGACTAATAATCAGATTAAATCGGGTACGTTTTTTATCCAGCCGTGAAATTACTGCCCCCTAGATGTAAGAGGCTAAGTTGACTGTTCCTTTAAACAGCTTGGAAAATTCCAGAAATTATGTCATGCCTTTAGAAGCTTCTGATAGGCTAATTGACATAATTTGAGTCAATTGGAGGTGTACCTGTGGATGTATTTCAAGGCCTACCTTCAAACTCAGCACCTGTCATGGTTCCTTAAGGCAGGAGGAAAGGGCAGAGTCAAACGCAGGAGACGTAGTCCAGTAGTGTTGTAGAACGGCATATTTATTGCACCGAGAAACCACCAAGAAACCACTCGGCGTAACCAAAGGGCATAGGGTGCGCCCAGTGACCACACGGGAACACAGTAAACCCCGAGAAAACAAAAATATGCACGGGGCGCAGCCCGGCAAATGCAACATTCCTCTAGCGAGAATCCGCTGGGGAAAAAATGTGCAAAAGCACAGAACGTTCACAGACCTGCCCGCTGACGAACAAACAATCCCGCACAAAGACGAACCCAAAGAAACAAACTAAATTCCTCCCCACTAATGACAGACAAGAGACAGGTGCGGGCTAGATCAGACAAAAAACAAAGAACACAGAAACATAGATCGGTGGCAGCTAGTAGACCGGCGACGACGACCGCCGAGCGCCACCCGACCGAGGAGGGGCGCCACCCTCGGTGGATACTGTGACAGTACCCCTCCCCTGACGCGCGGCTCCCGCAGCGCGCCGACACCGGCCTCGGGGACGACCCGGAGGGTGAGGCGCCGGCCGGTCCGGCCGGAGACGATGAAACTCCTGTAGCATAGCTGGATCACAAATGTCCCGAACCGGAACCCAGCACCTCTCCTCCGGGCCGTACCCCTCCCAGTCCACGAGGTACTGCAGGCCCCCTACCCGACGTCGGGAGTCCAGGATGGCCCGGACTGTGTACGCCGGGGCCCCCCCGATGTCCAGGGGGGGCGGAGGGACCTCCTGCACCTCAGCGTCCTGTAGTGGACCAGCTACCACCGGCCTGAGGAGAGACACATGAAACGAGGGGTTAATACGGTAGTATGATGGGAGTTGCAACCTATAACACACCTCGTTTATTCTCCTCAGGACTTTGAATGGCCCCACAAATCGCGGACCCAGCTTCCGGCAGGGCAGGCGGAGGGGCAGGTTCCGGGTCGAGAGCCAGACTCTGTCCCCCGGATTATAAACGGGAGCCTCACTGCGGTGGCGGTCAGCGCTCTCCTTCTGTCCAGCTATCGCTCGCCTCAGGCATTCCTGGACAGCCCTCCAGGTCTCCTGAGAGCGCTGTACCCATTTCTCCACTGCAGGAGCCTCCGTCTGGCTCTGCTGCCAGGGACCCAGGACCGGCTGATAACCTAACACAACCTGAAAAGGTGACAGGTTAGTAGAGGAGTGGCGCTGAGAGTTCTGGGCCATCTCGGCCCATGGCACGAACCTCGCCCACTCCCCTGGCCGGTCCTGGCAATACGACCTCAGGAACCTGACAACATCCTGGTTAATGCGCTCTACCTGCCCATTACTCTCGGGGTGAAAACCCGAGGTCAGGCTGACCGAGGCCCCCAGCCTCTCCATAAACGACCTCCACACCCTGTAAGTGAACTGGGGACCTCGATCAGATACAATGTCCTCGGGCACCCCGTAGTGCCGGAAGACATGGGTGAATAGGGCCTCCACGGTCTGTAGGGCCGTAGGAAGACCGGGTAATGGGAGCAGACGGCAGGACTTCGAGAATCGATCCACAACAACCAGGATGGTAGTGTTCCCCTGAGATGGCGGGAGATCCGTAAGGAAATCCACCGAGAGGTGACACCAAGGTCGCTGTGGAACGGGGAGGGGCTGTAATTTCCCCCGAGGCAGGTGCCTAGGAGCCTTGCACTGGACGCACACCGAACAGGAAGAGACATAGTGTCTTACATCCACAGCCAAGGTGGGCCACCAGTACTTTCCTTTCAAGCCTCGCACTGTCCGTTCCACTCCAGGATGACCCGAGGAGGGTAGAGTGTGAGCCCATCGGATCAGGCGATCGCGAACACTAAGCGGAACGAACTTCAGACCCGCGGGACATTGAGGGGGAGTGGGTTCTGCCTGAACCGCCCGCTCGATGTCCGCATCCAGCTCCCATACCTACGGTGCCACTAGACAGAATGCCGGGAGAATGGGAGTTGGATCGATGGTCCGCTCCTCAGTGTCGTAGAGACGCGACAGTGCGTCTGCCTTCCGGTTCCGAGAACCCGGAATGTAGGAAAGGGTGAATTGGAACCTCGTAAAGAACATGGCCCACCTGGCCTGACGAGGATTGAGTCTCCTCGCTGCTCGAATGTACTCCAGGTTACGGTGGTCGGTCCAGATGAGAAAAGGGTGACGTGCCCCCTCAAGCCAATGTCTCCACACTGTCAAAGCCTTGACCACGGCCAACAACTCCCTGTCCCCCACGTCATAGTTGCGCTCCGCCGGACTCAGCTTCTTAGAAAAGAATGCACAGGGGTGGAGCTTCGGAGGAGCGCCCGAGCGCTGCGACAACACTGCTCCGACCCCAGCCTCGGACGCGTCCACCTCTACTATGAATGGCAAAGAGGGATCCGGATGCGCCAGCACTGGAGCATCGGTAAACAGAACCTTCAGACGACGGAAGGCTCTGTCCGCCTCTGCCGACCACCGCAGTCGCACCGGACTCCCCTTCATCAGTGAGGTAATGGGAGCTGCCACCTGACCAAAACCCCGGATAAACCTCCAGTAATAATTGGCGAACCCCAAGAACCGCTGCACCTCCTTCACTGTGGTAGGGGTCGGCCAATTACGCATGGCCGTAACGCGGTCACATTCCATCACCACCCCTGTGGTGGAAATGCGATATCCCAGGAAAGAGACGGCTCGTTTGGAGAACTCACATTTCTCAGTCTTGACGTATAGGTTATGCTCCAGCAGCCGCCCAAGCACTTTGCGCACCAGAGCCACATGCGCGGCGCGTGTGGCGGAGTAGATCAGAATGTCATCGATGTACACCACCACACCCTGTCCGAGCATGTCTCTGAGAACCTCGTCCACAAAGGATTGGAAGACATTTTTTAACCCATACGGCATGACGAGGTACTCAAAATGGCCAGATGTGGTACTAAATGCGGTTTTCCACTCGTCTCCCCCTCGGATACGCACCAGGTTATACGCGCTCCTGAGATCTAGTTTGGTGAAGAAGCGCGCCCCGTGAAATGATTCCACCGCCGTAGCAATGAGAGGTAGCGGGTAACTGAACCCCACTTTGATCGAATTTAGACCTCTATAGTCAATGCACGGGCGCAGACCTCCCTCCTTCTTCACAAAAAAGAAGCTAGAGGAGACAGGGGATTTAGATGGCCGAATGTATCCCTGTCTCAAGGACTCAGCGACATACGTTTCCATAGCCACTGTCTCCTCCTGAGACAGAGGATACACGTGACTTTTAGGAAGGGCCGCGTCAGCCTGGAGGTTTATCGCACAATCCCCCTGTCGATGGGGTGGTAATTGGGTCGCCTTCGTCTTACTGAAGGCGATAGCCAAATCGGCATATTCAGAGGGAATGTGCACGGTAGAGACTTGGTCTGGACTCTCCACCGTGGTTGCACCGATGGAAACTCCTTTACACCTACCTGAGCACTCCCTCGACCACCCCTTAAGAGCCCTCTGTCTCCACGAAATCTGAGGGTTGTGAGTGGCTAGCCAGGGGATACCCAGTACCACTGGAAACGCCGGGGAGTCAATGAGGAAGAGGCTGATACGTTCCACAAGACCCCCCCACGTCGCCATAACCAGTGGTACAGTAACCTCCCCCACTTGGCCTGACCCTAGTGGTCGACTGTCTAAGGCGGAAGGGGTGGTCCAGCTGAACCAGGGGAATCCCTAACCTCTTAAAAACCTCTCTGGGCTAGGTGGGACGCGTCCCACCCACTCAACAGCCAGTTGAATCCTGTGGCGGGTTATTCAAAAACCTTCAAATTGCTATTACTTCAATTTCTGAAACATATGACTATTTTACAGCTATTTAAAGACAAGACTCTCGTTAATTTAACCACACTGTCCGATTTCAAAAAGGCTTTGCGGTGAAAACATAGATTATAATAATCTGAGGACAACGTCCCGCAAACACAAACATTAGTAGCATTTCCCAGCCAAGCATTTCCCAGCCAAGCATTCCCAGCCAAGCATTACAACAGGCCCAATCTTCACAATAAATGGTCGTTTGTTCTATCAAATCCATTTTTATAGCATAACACGAAACATTTCCTAACCGGCTAGTGTCATGAATTCTGATTCCTTCAACTTTCGACGAAGCATTCGATGTAATTACTCCCGCTAAACTGACGTTTATCCAGTCATGGTTGGCTTTGTTGCAATCTCCTGTTTGCTAGTAACACAACCATACTTGATTGTTCTTTTTGCGGGACGTATTGACCGAAAAAACCTGATTGGAACACACCTAAGAATGACTTCATTGCGCGCCAATGATATGACCAGTGCTTCTTTGATTGACTGTATTTCGGACCAATCACCACTGATTGTCTTGAAATCTAGCTTGGCAGATAGCCAATGAGCTAAGGTAAACGGCAGTATGAAATGGTAATACCCGGAATGACCAGCTCTTGAACGAAAGCCGAGCGTAACACAGCCATTCGCCATTGAAACTTCCAGCCACAGGAGCCACATCTGTTTGCGCGCAGCAGTTTTGAGTCTAGATATTTTCCAGTTGTTTTATCGTTAAAATTATGTCTAGTAAATCTGTAAAATCAAAGGCTAAGTCCAGGTATACAGATGTACATGACATAATTGATGAAATTGATAGAGATAGTGAAACCGAGTTAGTTGAAGAAGAATCAGATTCTGAGTCAACCTTCGACTCCGAATTTGAGGAAATGTTTCTGCATGGAAAGGACGCAATTTTGGACGGGTTAGTACCTCTCATGCAGTTGTTTGAAATTAATAATATCAAATGTTATTCTTTTGAGTTGTTTGGAGATATATATATATTATTTTGTATTTATTTATTTGCCATATATATGTAATGAACTGTGTGAAGTACACATGGCTAAACATTATGAGTGCGTGTCTGTGTCTGTATATATTAGATACATGTAAAAAAATATCTATATGTTTTACATGTATTTTATCTAGACATGGGCTTTCCAACTCTGTATATCATCTCTCTGTATATCTAAAATATTTTTTACATGTCTTTTATCTAGACATGGGCTTTCCAACTCTGTATATCATCTCTCTGTATATCTAAAATATTTTTTACATGTCTTTTATCTAGACATGGGCTTTCCAACTCTGTATATCATCTCTCTGTATATCTAAAATATTTTTTACATGTCTTTTATCTAGACATGGGCTTTCCAACTCTGTATATCATCTCTCTGTATATCTAAAATATTTTTACATGTCTTTTATCTAGACATGGGCTTTCCAACTCTGTATATCATCTCTCTGTATATCTAAAATATTTTTTACATGTCTTTTATCTAGACATGGGCTTTCCAACTCTGTATATCATCTCTCTGTATATCTAAAATATTTTTACATGTCTTTTATCTAGACATGGGCTTTCCAACTCTGTGTATCATCTCTCTGTATATCTAAAATATTTTTTACATGTCTTTTATCTAGACATGGGCTTTCCAACTCTGTATATCATCTCTCTGTATATCTAAAATATTTTTTACATGTCTTTTATCTAGACATGGGCTTTCCAACTCTGTATATCATCTCTCTGTATATCTAAAATATTTTTACATGTCTTTTATCTAGACATGGGCTTTCCAACTCTGTGTATCATCTCTCTGTATATCTAAAATATTTTTTACATGTCTTTTATCTAGACATGGGCTTTCCAACTCTGTATATCATCTCTCTGTATATCTAAAATATTTTTTACATGTATTTCATCTAGACATGAGGTTTCCAACTCTGTATATAATCTGTGTTTCTGTGTCTTCACAGTCCTTCTGATTCTGACTGGGAGCCCCCACTGCCAAGGTGCCCATCCCCCACAGGAGCTGAATCAACTAGCCGGACCCCTGCTGTCTCCGGCTCCACACCTACCCCCACCCGGCCAGGTGTGAAGTCTGTAACAAAGAAACGTCGATGGGGCAAAGCTAAACCAGCAATCAGAGAGGAGGAGGGTCGTTGGCACTCTGTGCTGGAGGAGGATGTGGGCCCACCACCTCCAGTATTCAGACCTAAAAGGCCACCAGGACCTCAACTGGACATGAGCTCCAACTACAGCCCCATGCAACTCTTTCAACTGTTTTTTACAACTTCAGTGATTGATTCCCTTGTCATGAACACTAATAAATATGGTGCTAAGAAGCAGGCAGGGAAAAAAGAGGCATGGAGGCCTATTTCCATGGCAGACATTTTTTGTTATTTATCTATGGTCATGTACATGGGTCTAGTCAAGCTGAAAACCCTGAAACAGTATTGGAAAACTGCACCTCTCTATCAACTGCCTTTCCCCTCCACTGTCATGTCGTGTAAAAGGTTTCTGACAATCTCACGGGCGCTTCATATCAGTGACCCAGAAGTTGACGGGGACAACGACAAGAAGCGAGGCACAGCGGGGTATGACAGGCTCTGCAAAATTAAACCTCTCTACCACAGTATAGTTGAGGCCTGCAAGACCTATTTTCAGCCCGCCCAGAACCTTGCAATCGATGAGAGGATGGTAGCCTCAAAGGCCAGAATCTGCCTAAAACAGTACATGCGTAACAAGCCGACCAAGTGGGGTTACAAACTGTTTGTTTTGGCTGATTCTGCGTGTGCCTACACGTGCAATTTTTTTGTTTATGAGGGGAAGAGCAGTTTTGCGACCGGTAAGGGACTCAGCTATGATTCTGTCATGGCATTATTGGATTTTCAACTGCTGGGGAAGGGTTACAAACTGTTTGTGGACAATTTCTACACAAGCCCTACCCTGTTCACAGACCTGAAGAAGCTGGATATGTGGGCTTGTGGCACCATTCGGCCCAACAGAGTGGGCTTTCCCAAAACCAAGCAGAACGACATGCCTAAGCGGGCTGAGCGGGGTACCATGCGGTGGATCCGTGAAGATGGCCTTCTCTTTGTCAAGTGGATGGATACCAGGGAGGTGGTCATGTGCTCCACTATCCACAAGTCCTTCAGTGGAGATCACGTCATCAGGCATGTGAAGGGCGCTACTGGGGAATGGACAGCCAAAAATGTCCCCATACCTGCAGCTATCAAGGACTACAACAAGAGCATGGGGGGTGTAGACCTATCAGATGCACTGATAGGCTACTATAATGTGCTACACAAGACCATGAAATGGTACAATACTTTTTTTAAATCATTTTATCGACATTGCTGTTGTCAATTCATTTATTATACAGAAGGAAATGGCCAAGAGCTGTGGAAAGCCCCCCATCTCCCAGCTAGCCTTCCGAGAGCTGCTCATCCAGGAGCTTGCTGGCTACAACAAGTCCACTGCAGCACCTCCTGTCCCCTCTACCTCTTCTGCTCCTTCAACCAGTGGTATTCACCTGCCTAAATTCATCTCTGCAGGCATGAATGTGCCTCAGGGCAAAAAGGGCACAGTGGGGAGGCGACGCTGTGCCCTTTGTCACAGGAAGTGCCCCATCACCTGCACCAACTGTTCAGTAACCCTCTGCTTTACAGCAGAAAGAGACTGCTATGGGCCATGGCACAAGCAGCACAATTTTGTGTAGAGGACTGAGGGTCCTCACAATACTGTACATTGAATGTATGTAAATGGTTACCCTTGTTATTAAAATTTTTCAACATTTTATATTTGTATTATTTTTTGTACTTTATTTGAGTGGTGTGTTAGAATATCATTTTTGTATTTTGTATATAGTTTTTACATCAAAATGTATCACTGTACCAATTTGGCCACTTGGGTACATTTGGGTACATTTGTGTGGGACACCTGGGTGACCTCATGCTCAATGTCATGTAGCTCGCTCATTCCTGAAGATATGTTTCTGAAACTTTTCTCAGATACTGTTGCCCTCTTACATTCTGCATAGAAATTATCCCCAGCATCCTATCTGAATGTTTGGCTGTTCCTTTTCAGTTGAAAGATGGTGCAACAACAATAGAAACCAGAAAACGTATGTTTGTTTCCTTGTATTTTCTTCTACCAGATCTATTGTGTTATATTCTCCTACATTCAATTCACATTTCCACAAACGTCAGAGTGTTTCCTTTCAAATGAAACCAAGAAAATGCATATCCTTGCTACTGGGCCTGAGCTACAGACAGTTAGATTTGGGTATGAATTTAGGCGGAAATTAAGAGAAGTGGGGGGGTAGCCCTAACAGGTTTTAACGACCCCACGGTCCATAAAACTCCCAGCTGCACCTGAATCGACTAGTGCCTTATACTGGAAGTGAGGGGGAAAAAAATCGGGAAAACAAACTGAAGTGTACAGGTGGTCGACAGGGGGCTCTGGGTGTGGCTGGTGCTGACTCACCTGGGGGGTCGATGTAGTGCTCTGCCTGCCATCCAAACTCCCGGGGGGACTCCTCCAGCACCGGTCCGCAGTGTGTCCTCTGCGCCCGCAGTGGGTGCAGGAGAGGCCCCCCTCCGGTCCTCCTTGATGCAGCTCCTCCTATCTCCATGGGCTGTGGAGCAGGAGGGCTGGGAGGTGGAACGAAGAGGCCCCGACTGGAACGTCCCCGGGCAGCCAGCAGGTTGTCCAGTCTGATGGATAAATCCACCAGCTGGTCCAGTGTGATGGCGTGGTCCCTGCAGGCCAGCTCCCGGTGGACATCCTCTCGGAGACTGCAGCGATAATGATCCATCAGGGCCCGCTCATTCCACCCCAACCCCGCGGCGAGAGTCCTGAACTCCAGGGCGAAGTCCTGAGCTCTCCTCGTCCCCTGTCTTAAGTGAAACAAATCGCTCACCTGCCGCCTTGCCCTCCGGGGGATGATCGAATACCGCCCGGAAGCAGCGGGTGAACTCCGGGTAGTCACCCCGAGCAGGAGTCTGGGCCATCCCAAACCACGTTGGCCCATTCCAGGGCTCTACCCGTAAGACAAGAGACGAGGGTGCTCACCTTTTCTTCGTCGGAGGGAGAGGGGCGAACGGTCGCCAGGTAGAGTTCAGCCTGTAGCAAAAACCCCTTACATCCCGCAGCTGTCCCGTCAAACTCCCTCGGTGGCGCAATCCGGATGCCGCTCGCGCCAGCTTCAGGGGGGGTCGGTAGGGGCGCCGGCTGAGGAACCGGAGCTGGTCCGGTGGGTGAAGCCCCTCTCTCCCAGTTCTCCAATCTGGCCAGCACTTGGTCCATCGCCGAGCCCAGGCGGTGGAGGAGGTTGGCATGCTGTGACACCTGTTCTGCCACTGACGGTGCTTCCACTCCTGCTGACTCCATATCTTTAGTGGTGCGGGATTCTGTCACGGTTCCTTAAGGCAGGAGGAAAGGGCAGAGTCAAACGCAGGAGACGTAGTCCAGTAGTGTAGAACGGTATATTTATTGCACCGAGAAACCACTCGGCGTAACCAAAGGGCATAGGGTGCGCCCAGAGACCACACGGGAACACAGTAAACCCTGAGAAAACAAAAATACGCACGGGGCGCAGCCCGGCAAATACAACATTCCTCTAGCGAGAATCCGCTGGGGACAAAATGTGCAAAAGCACAGAACATTCACAGACCTGCCCGCTGACGAACAAACAATCCCGCACAAAGACGAACCCAAAGAAACAAACTAAATACCTCCCCACTAATGACAGACAAGACACAGGTGCGGGCTAGATCAGACAAAAAACAAAGAACACAGAAAAATAGATCGGTGGCAGCTAGTAGACCGGCGACGACGACCGCCGAGCGCCGCCCGACGGAGGAGGGGCGCCATCCTCGGTGGATACTGTGACAGCGCCTATTTGCTTGACATCATGAGAAAATCTAAAGAAATCAGCCACGACCTCAGAAAGAAAATTGTAGACCTCCACAAGACTGGTTCATCCTTGGGAGCAATTTCCAAACGCCTGAAGGTACCACGTTCATCTGTACAAACAATAGTACGCTAGTATAAACTCCATGGGACCACGCAGCCGTCATACCGCTCAGGAAGGAGACACGTTCTGTCTCCTAGAGATGAACGTACTTTGGTGCAAAAAGTGCAATCAATCCCAGAACAACAGCAAAAGACCTTGTGAAGATGCTGGAGGAAACAGGTACAAAAGTATCTATATCCACATTAAAACAACTCCTATATCGACATAATCTGAAAGGCCGCTCAGCAAAGATGAATACATTGCTCCAAAACCGCCATAAAAAAGCCAGACTACAGTTTGCAACTGCACATGGGGACAAAGATCGTACTTTTTAGAGAAATGTCCTCTGGTCTGATGAAACAAAAATAGAACTGTTTGGCCGTAATGACCACCGTTATGTTTGGAGGAAAAAGGGGGAGGCTTGCAAGCCGAAGAACACCATCCCAACCGTGAAGCACGGGGGCGGCAGCATCAAGTTTTGCGGGTGCTTTGCTGCAGGAGGGACTGGTGCACTTCACAAAATAGATAACATCATGAGGGGTACGAAAATGATGTGGATATATAAAGGAACATCTCAAGACATCAGTCCTGAAGTTAAAGCTTGGTCGCAAATGCGTCTTTCAAATGGACAATGACCCCAAGCATACTTCCAAAGTTGTGGCAAAATGGCTTAAGGACAACAAAGTCAAGGTATTGGAGTGGCCATCACAAAGCCCTGTCCTTAATCCTATAGAACATTTGTGGGCAGAACTGAAAAAGCGTGTGCGAGCAAGGAGGCCTACATACCTGACTCAGTTACATCAGCTCTGTCAGGAGGAATGGGCAAAAATTCACCCAACTTGTTGTGGGAAGCTTGTGGAAGGCTACCCGAAGCGTTTGACCAAAGTTAAACAATTTAAAGTCAATGCTACAAAATACTAATTGAGTATAAGTAAACTTCTGACCCACTGGGAATGTGATGAAATAAATAAAATATTAAATAAATCATTCTCTACTATTATTCTGACATTTCACATTCTTAAAATGAAGTGGTGATCCTAACTGACCAAAAACAGGGATTTTTTTACTAGGATTAAATGTCAGGAATTGTGAAAAAGTGAGTTTAAATGTATTTGGCTAAGGTGTATGTAAACCTCCGACTTCAACTGTACATGGCTTGGTTCTTGTTTACCAGTTGCATGTGTGTACTGTATGTTGACAGTATGCATGTTTATAGTAGGCCTTTGCATGCTCCTTAATCCCCCAGCGGGAGATTCGCTGCTGCAATGGTGGCTTCTCCAGGCATAATGGCTTTGACGGTTAACCCACCGTTGGTTCCCCATGCAGATCAATTCATAGACATACAGTATATATGTTGATATACATCATTGGTTGCGTGCCATATTATCAACACTACAACATACAGTTACATAAACACATTACACCATTCTTCAACATTTTAACATAATACAATGGCAGTTTGAATGCACAGAGATACCTTGATGAGATCCTGAGGCTCATTGTAGTGCCATTCATCTGCCATCATCACCTCATGTTTCAGCGTGATAATGCACGGCCCCATGTCACAAGGATCTGTACACAATTTCCTGGAAGCTGAAAATGTCCCATTTCTTCCATGGCCTTCATACTCACCGGACATGTCACCCATTGAGCATGTTTAGGATGCTCTGGATCGACGCGTACGACAGCATGTTCCAGTTCCCGCAAATATCCACCAACTTCACACAGCCATTGAAGCGGAGTGGGACAACATTCCACAGGTCACAATCAACAGCCTGATCAACTTTATGCGAAGGAGATTTGTCGCTCTGCATGAGGAGAAAAAAACCTAATCAATCTATACACAATACCTCATAATGAACATATTTTTAGAAATGTTTGCAAATGTATAAAAAAATAAAAATAACAAATACCTAAATTACGTACAGTAAGTATTCAGACCCTTTCCTATGAGACTCGAAATTGAGCTCAGGTGCATCCTGTTTCCACTGATCATCCTTGAGATGTTGCTTCAACTTGATTTGAGTCCATCTGTGGTAAATTCAAGTGATTAGACATGATTTGGAAAGGCACACGCCTGTCTATATTAGGTCCCACAGTTGACAGTGCATGTCTGAGCAAAAACCAAGCCATGGGATAGGATAAAGTAATCCTTCTAACCCCCCCCCTTAAAAGATTTAGATGCACTATTGTAAAGTGGTTGTTCCACTGGATATCATAAGGTGAATGCACCAATTTGTAAGTCGCTCTGGATAAGAGCGTCTGCTAAATGACTTAAATGTAAATGTAGAAAGAATGGTCTGTAGAGCTCCAAGACAGGATCGTGTCGAGGCACAGATCTGGGGAAGGGTACCAAAAAATGTCTGCAGCATTGAAGGTCCCCAAGAATACAGTGGCCTTCATTCTTAAATGGAAGAAGTTTGGAACCATCAAGACTATTCCTAGAGCTGGCCGTCCGGCTATACTGAGCAATCGAGGGAGAAGGGCCTTGGTCAGACCAAGAAGCCGATGGTGTGGCGGATGAATCAGAATTAGTTGGGTAACATAGATAATTAAGATGTTTTATTTGCATAATATGCTCATGTAGCTCTCTTCACGACAACAGACACAGGTTGGTTCCTTGAAACGGGCGTTTATTGCATTGCACGTCTTTTTCTCCGATGCATCCACGTCACGCCGTGAGAACTCGTTGGCTGCTTGTCCTGAAAAGAGGTTCTTGAATCCTTAAAGTCCCTTGAAAGTCCCTTTACTGTCTTTCTTAGCCTCTGCCAGCAACAATTATGACTCAGATTAAGATCTGCTTAAGTTAGATTGCACACAGTCAATAAAACAAATTCCGTAGCAGTAACACAACAGAGAACGTTAGTTCCGGGATGGAACATAAAAACACAAACAATGGCCTAACGTTAATTTACCTGTTACATCACATTTAAATTCTTATCTATACATCAATAAATCATTTATTTATTTACTACATCAAATAAACCTTGAATTATGTATTAATCATGCATCGTGAACACAGCATCGATGTAACAACACTTACAGCTTATGTGAGATACTTGTCATATGTGAATGTATCTGTTAAACCAAGTGAAGAGATGGCGTGATTAATGGGGAACCAATTACTTGTCTGTGCACAAGTTACTCCCTCCTTTTCCATTTTGTGGGGATGTGTATGGCAGTGTCTGGATCCATGTATGTGTGTGTCCTCTCTTAGATCTTGCACTTATCCTGGGATAGTGTATGACCTAGAGGCTCACTCCCCTCAGTGAGCTTGTCCAGGAGTGGAGTCAAGAGGGGGTTTACTTGAGATGGGAGTATCTAGTGTTGTCAATTGATTTATGCCATTGGATGAGCTAATGGTTCTGTTCTATACCGTACCAGGGAGAGACGGTTCAAGTTTGGGGTAGGAGGACCAGACACTGGTCTATACAATGAACACTGTTGATATAGCAGTTGCTGTCTGCTATGTTTTATAGATATCTTTCATACAAAACTTAACCTTTGTGAACTGTTCCTAAGATCTGTGTTTCGTCATGTACGTTGAAGGGGTGCATCTTGGCTATAAAAGCTCTTTGTACTTTTGTGTAGTCACTTTTCAATGGTTAATTAGTAGAGAGCGCATCATTGAAAGTCAAGTGCTTTTGCAAAAGCATCTTAATTATTAAAGATGTAGTTTTAAGTATAACTCTGACTGGTGTGTGAAGGTTGTAACTCTCCTCATTTGTTAATGCAGAAATTAGCCACCACAATGGTCACTCTGACAGAGCTCAAGAGTTCCTCTGTGGAGATGGTAGAACCTTCCAGAAGGACAACCATCTCTGCTGCACTCCACCAATCAGGCCTTTATGGTAGAGTGGCCAGACGGAAGCCACTCCTCGGTAAAAAGGCACATGACATCCCGCTTGGAGATTGCCAAAAGGCACATAAAGGAATCTCAGACCATGAGAAAGAAGATTCTCTGGTCTGATGAAACCAAGATTGAACACTTTGGCCTGAATGCCAAGCGTCATGTCTGGAGGAAACCTGGCACCATCCCTAGGGTGAAGCATGCGGGTGGCAGCATCATGCTGTGGGGATGTTTTTCAGTGACAGGGACTGGAAAACTAGTCAGGATCGAGGGAAAGATGAACGGCAAAAAGTACGCGAGATCCTTGTTAAAAACTTGCTCCAGAGAGCTCAGGACCTGAGACTGGGGCGAAAGACAACGACTCTAAGAACATAGCCAAGAGAACGCAGGGTTGGCCTTGGGACAAGTCTCTGAATGTCCTTGAGTGGCCCAGTCAGAACCCAGACTTGAACCTGATCAAACATCTCTGGAAAGACCTGAAAATAGCTATGCAGCGACGCTCCCCATCCAACCTGACATAGCTTGAAAGAATGTTAGAAACTCCCCAAATACAGGTGTGCCAAGCTTGTAGCGTCATACCCAAGAAGACGTGAGGCTGTAATCGCTGCCAAAGGTGCTTCAGCAAATTACTGAGTAATATATATTATTTTTTTATATACATTTGCAAAAAATTCCAAAAAACGGTTTTATGCTTTGTCATTATGGAATACTGTGTGTAGATTGATGAGGGGAAAAACTATTTATTCCATTTTAGGTATAAGGCTGTAACGTAACAAAATTTTGAAAAAGTCAAGGGGTCTGAATACTTTCCGAATGCACTGTATAGGAAAATAAAAATAAGCCTTCAAACTTTTTTCTTTCAAGGCAAATCCATCTTATTCAAACTGTATGCCTATTTGACCCCTTTGTTTTTTTGGCTGCAATCACACTACCAAAACCTGAACCCAGTGAACTGTTTGTTACATTACTCACCTTAACTTCTTGGGGCTATGTGGAACGCTAGCGTGCCACCCGTGGCGCACCCTATCAACAGCAGGTGCATTTCAAGAGCGGCAAATTTGAAACCAAATAAATGTCAAAATTCAAATTTCTCAAACATACAACTAACTTACACCCTTTGAAAGATAAACATCTTCTTAATCTAACCACGTTGTCCGATTTCAAAAAGGTTTTACGGGGAAAGCATAAAGTTAGGTTATGTTAGGAGAGTACATTGACAATAGCTGTGTGTAATGCATTGTCGATTCAAAGACAGGCATCACCAATAATCCATTACCTTTGATTCTCTTCATCAGATGTCACTTCCAAAGAATCCCAGGTCCATAACGAATGTAGTTTTGTTCAAAAAAGCTCATCATTTATGTCCAAAAACCTCCGTGTTGTTAGCACATGATCTAAGCCAGCCGGACTTCACTTCACTTCACGAACGGAAAAAATATATTTACGTTCGTTCAAACATGTCAAACGTTGTATCGCATAAATCATTAGGGCCTTTTTTAACCAGAACATGAATAAAATTCAAGGCGGACCATTGGGTTCTCTTTTAAAACGTTTCGGAATGAGAGTACCCACCATCAACTCGCGCGCAAGGTGTCTAATGTGCCATCACCGTTCCAAGGCTCTTCTTCAGTCAGATCTCAGAGTAGAAGACTCAAAACACTTTGTAAAGGCTGGGGACATCTTGTGGAAGCAATAACCCCAAAACATTCTTCAGACCCTTTGTTTTTCAATGGTATAGGCTTAAAGTCAATTCAACACATCAGGTATCCACTTCCTGTCAGAATCTGTCTCAGGGTTTTGCCTGCCAAATGAGTTCTGTTATACTCACAGACACCATTCAAACAGTTTTAGAAACTTTAGGGTGTTTTCTATCCATATATAATAAGTATATGCATATTGTAGTTACTGGGTAGGATTAGTAACTAGATTAAATCGGGTACATTTTTTTATCCAGCCGTGAAAATACTGCCCCCTATACCCTAACAGGTTAATAAATGTCACAAATGTCACAAGCCTCCAGGTCAGGATATTCTGTACAACTCCTGATCTGCTAACCCACTTCCTAGTGGCATAAATTCCATCCTCCTGCAAGCCACTAGTCTTGAAGACTTCAATGTCGATTTTATAAAATAAATAAAACATAAAAAAAGAGAGTAGAGTCATGTAATATGGCTAGCAAGCCACCAAACAGGCCCCTACATCTATGACTACGTCCAAAATGGCACCCTATTCCCTATATAGTATATTACTTTTGACCAGAGCCCTTTAGGCCTCTATAGGCACTACAAAGGGAATAGGGTGACATCTGGGATGCACACTATGACTCCCGGCAAGGCATATAAGCTCAATTTGGAAAGACGGATGTGACAGCTCCCTGATACAGTCTCTTGTAGTTGCTCTTCCCGAGTGTCTGACTCCTCCAATTGTCTCTCCTGTTCCTCTCTTTTTGTGAACTAAAAGTGCTGAGGAAGTACTCCAGCAGAACACTTCATAGAAAGAACTACTCATGCACCTCTAGAACACTGTCACTCCCAAACCCCACTGTCTCAAACACTGTTGTACTAAATATAACATTTGTTCTATGTTCTGTCTTTTATTGGTGTTTTCTAGAATGCTTCCTCCTGTGCTCTGTCTTTAACTGGTGTTGATGCATCACCTGTGACACATTTTATGTTCTTTCTTTTCCTGCTGTGCCACCTCCAGTGTGTGCTAGGCTTCATCATACTGTGCTGTTGTATGTTCTGTCTTTTCCTGCTGTGCCACCTCCAGTGTGTGCTAGGCTTCATCATGCCGTGCTGTTGTACTTTATTACATTCATTGTATGTTCTGTCTTTTACTGCTGTTTGTCTGCCACATGTATGCCAACTCCTTGCTCTCTTTTACTGTTGCTGTAGTGCCTGCCACCTCCAGTGTCTGATACATCACACACCATACTGTTATACTTTATAACAAATTCCTACTAGGTTTTTTGCTGCCGCTCTCTTGGAAGCCACCTCAAGTGCCTGCAACTATTGTACTTTACCCAGGTCTTTTTTTCTCTGCTGCTGTCTTGTATGCCACCTCCAGTCTGTCAATTACTCAGCTCCCTACATGGAAGCCTTTGAAACCTGTATGCTAGAACTGCAAGATCTGATTTCTCTTGAGGAACTTAGCAGGTTGGTTGATGAACATGCCCTGTCTTTTATCGGAGTTGTCTTTTCTTGTATGCCACACCTACCAGTGCTGTCGCTGCAGGCTCCCTATTGCTTTTTAAAATCAGAGCATCCATCATCAAGATTTCATTTCAGTAAAATTTTACATTTAGAGCTTCAATTTCCACACTGTATAAGCACTTGCATTTAGTGTACAAGAACTTTGTGACAACTGCTGATGAAAAAAGGGCATTATAAATACATTTGATTGATTGACATTTACAGCAACAGTAAGGATCATCAGGAGACTATGTTGAGAATCAATGCTGAAGAATGCGGTTGTATAAATACTGTATGCTATCGATTCAAACCAATGTACCAGATGCTTAGTCTAGGCTCGAGCAGGGTTTATAGTATCTGGGCTGAATCATAGGACTGTATTTCTGCCTCTCTGCACTGAATCCCATTAAACCACTTGTGGTAATCAGCCATAAGAAGGGGTATGTCCCAAATGGCACCCTATTCCCTAGATAGTACACTACAAAAGCAGTGCACTATGCAGGGAATAGAGTGCCATTTGGGACGCAGTAGAGAAAAGGCAGAAACCAGGCAGAACCCGCGCCTCTCTGCTTCCTCCGTCGAGCTCAGTGAAGTGAAGGATCCCTAGGTCAAAGACAAACTCTTACACAGCTAATGGAAGTAATCAATGTTGATTAGCACCGCTTCCAGCCATCAATTGTTTTACACGCGTTGGCCAAGGAGGACTGAGGGAGCGAGGGAGGAGAGGGAGGGGTGGTTTAGGCACTCTGTGAGTGTAACGTGCCCAAGCATGAAGGGTATGTTGGCAGGATGTTCTGTGGAGGTTCAGTGATCCATCAAAGAGAAAGATCCTCCTCTCTCTCTGTGCTGTAAATCTTCTACAAGCCCGCGGTAACTCCCCCCTTTTCTCTTCTCTCTCCCTCCTTCTCCCCCATCCTCCCCCTGTCTCCCCTGCAGAATGACTCGTGGGGTAAGCAGTACTCGTACGCTCTCTTTAAGGCCATGAGCCACATGCTGTGTATCGGGTACGGCGCCCGGGCGCCCGTCAGCATGTCCGACCTGTGGATCACCATGCTCAGTATGATTGTGGGCGCCACCTGCTACGCCATGTTCGTCGGCCACGCCACCGCTCTCATCCAATCACTGGACTCGTCCCGCAGGCAGTACCAAGAGAAGGTAAGCCCTTACGTAACATAAAATCCTATGTTTTTATTATGCTTTTGTTTTTATTATCATTATTTATCAACTCAATGGTTTCCTGCACCTGGTGTTCCATGTTATGTTGTTCATTTCCATCATGAGGTAAGTGATTTAATATTTTCAAAACTTTTATATATTTTTACAATACATAATGCTTATTTCTCTCAGGTGGATTATGCCTACACTGGGCCTGTATTTTAGGGGTGCTGCACTGCACTCATAGAGTCTCAGATCATAATATCTCCGTTCTGCTAGGTTGCTCTGAAAGAGGATTTGGAAAAGCCCTCACAGATACCAAAAACACTTGTCCCTGTTGTGAGAAGGTTCCCAGACAGAACTACAGTAGCACCATGTCTGCATCCCAAGTGCTCTGGTCGAAAGTAGTGCACTATGTAGGGAATAGGGTGCCATTTGGGATGCTACCCATCTCTGTTTGGGTGCTTTTAGGGAACACTGTTAGGGGATCTAGACTATTACATAATTTCTGCATGAAATTATTCATCATGGACCACCAAACATCTGGAGTCATGCTAATGAGTTTTGAGTTCTTAGTATAAGCTATTAGAATCTAAATGATGGGCTTTTGCATTAAAGCGCAGAGTTCAATTCCCATATCCGTTAGACTAGTGTTATGGCTAGGGCTTGCTTCTGAAGCTGTGGGCTTATAAACACTTATGATGCAATCTAGTCTCACTGTACCGATACAAATCTGTCAGTTTGACCCTTGCAAAGATTGGTTAGGATTAGGGTTAGATCATTACTACCCACTGTTCTGAGTCTGACCCTTAGACCCTTAGATAGATTAAATAGGTTAGTTAGCACCAGTGGCGATCTATGACTTTAGCCATAGTAATCTGTGCTGACCATTGGATAGGTTTCTTAGTAGGCTCACCTTTGAGTGATCTGATTATCCATAATAATCTATTCTAGTGCTAACCTTTGGGGAGATTGGTAACTGTAGCATCAGTGGCTCTCTTTGACTGTAGTCTCACCTGTGATCTGTGAATGACTTGGCTTAGATTCGATTCCATCCGTTCCCTCATCTTGGCTACTTTATTGATTATCTGGTTTGTATTTAATGTCAGGAAGTTGTGAAAGCATCAATTTGATAAAAAATGTAAGACCCAATGAGCTGTCCCACAAACTGGATTGAACACAACACACATACACTCAGCAGTGGATGAATAACTTTCACTGTTTTATACTGCAATATATACTGCAATATTTCACTGTTACCGCAATATTAATTAATTTGCCTAATTCATAGCTACATGTTTCATTTAAAATTGTGGAATGATATCCTGAACATATCGAAACATTTTAAAACACTTCCATAGAACATATAATAAATAGAACATTTTCATACAGAACACATAGAATGCACAGCACATAGAACTAATAGAACAGAGTAATCCCTTGCATTGTACATCTAACCAGGGTGAAGATCACACGATGACGATCACTTTGTGATATATCATCAGTTGAATCACCTAGCTAGATAATTGGTAAGATTTCATTGTTTGGCGCTCTGCAAACATTATTAATCATCGAGAATGCCTTTGCTATCACCTATATGTCTAAAGTGTTGTTATCTCACGCTTTTCGGTCTCACAGTCACAGCTCTGATCAGAGATCCCACAGAGGCAATGAACCCTCGGCAGCATTACATGTGATCCACTGTCTCTGAGTCAAGCCATGCCAAACCAAGATGTAATGAGCTGGCCTACATATCCACCACATTTGCTGGAAAGGACAATGTTAAAATATCAGAGCCAGCACAGTTTGGTTTAGGTTGGGACTATAGTGTGAAAGAGTAACAATGCAGGGAGGCAGATTGATGCATGGAACAGCTGATAGAATAGAATAGCCTAGCCCGGGACTTGGGCAAGATTGAATTGATGATGCAGAAGACAGCATGGCAGTATGATAGCCCTGTGTAGATTTGCTACATCACCAACAGGAGGAACGTCTAAGGTTTCACCCCCGGTTAAACCCTACACAGCTGATTCAAACGATCAAAGCTTGATTATTAGTTGAATCAGCTGTGTAGTTCTAGGGCAAAAACCGAAAACGTTCACCCCTTGGGGTCCCAAGGACCGAGATTGGGAAACCTTGCAGTAGAGTACATTTTTACGAGGATGATACCTAAGAACGTGCTCTAAATGAATAGCAAACAATCAAATAGGACTTTAAAAATACCATTTACATTACAACCACTGGCCTTCAAACAATTTCCACAGCTTTATTTTGTGTTAAAATACTTCAGGGAACATTGGGTTTGCAAAAGCTATACAGTCCTCTCCTGAAATCATGGCTTCTATTCAAGTCAAAATCAACTAGCATTTTATTGGTCACATATTTTGCAGATCTTATCGTGGTTATAGCGAAATGCAGATGTTCCTAGCTCCAACAGTGCAGTAGTACCTAACAATACATGTGCACCCCCCCAAAAAAAAATAAAAAATAAAGGAATAAAGAAATATATAAATATTAAAACTAGCAATGTAAGAGTCCGGAATATATATACAGAAGTATGTGGACACCACTTCAAATTAGTGGATTCGTCTATTTCATCCACACCCATTGCTGACAGCTGTATAAAATCGAGCACATAGCCATGCAATCTCTATAGACAAAAATTGGCAGTAGAATGGCCTTACTGAAGAGCTTAGTGACTTTCAACGTGGCACCTTCTTAGGATGCCACCTTTCCAACAAGTCAGTTAATCAAATTTCTGCTCTGCTAGAGCTGCCACAGTCAACTGTAAGTGCTGTTATTGTGAAGTGGAAACATCTAAGAGCAACAACGGCTCAGCCGCGAATTGGGAAGCCACACAAGCTGACAGAACGGAACCGCCGAGTGCTGAAGTGCGTAGCATGTACAATGTCTGTCCTTGGTTGCAACACTCACTACAGAGTTCCAAACTACCTATGGAAGCAACG